>NW_017387338.1:1699-109178 GCF_001636725.1 Cordyceps fumosorosea ARSEF 2679 | reverse complement strand
CGCGGCGGCGAGGAAGGTCGCCAGGCAGGCATGGCGAGGCGCGGCGGGGGACGCGGTCAAGGCGAGCTGGAAGGACAGCATGAGCGCGGAGGCGAGGTACGGGCGCGCCGTGTCGTCGGCGACGATGCGGCCGACGGTCGGCGTGCTTCCGGGGGAGGACGCACCGGAGGCGCCGTTCCCGCTGCGCGTGGCGGGACGGGTGGTGCGCGGGACGGGGCGCACGCGCGCGCGGTACGGCTTTCCGACGGCGAACTTGTCCGGCGTGCCGGAGGAGCTGACCGCGCGGGTGACGGGCTTCTTCGCGGCCTGGGCGTGCCTGGACGACGGGCCCGCGTGGTGCGAGGCGGTCGCGCGCGTCGGGCCGGCGGAGGACGCGGCCCCGAGCGTGGCGGCGAGGGGCACGGTGGCGGTGCACGTGCTGCGGGACATGGAGGGCGAGGAGCTGCGCGGGCGGACGCTGCGGCTGCTGCTGATGGGCTTCCTGCGGCCGCTGACGGACGGGGACGGGGACGGGGACGGGGACGAGGACGGGACGGGGGAGGATGCCGCGCTGCAGGGCCACGCGGATGACGTGCTGACGACGCTGGCGAGCCTGGCCAGGGAGGGCTGGCGGCCGGAGGGGATGGGGAGCGAAGGGTGGTCGCTGGACGGCGTGGCGGGGAGGTTGGCGGCGAGGGTGGACGCGCTGCCGGTGCACAGGGCGGGGATACGCAGCGAGGCGGGAGCGATGAGGGATGTGAGCTTTGGGAGGGGAGGGCTCTGGATACCGAGATAAGTGGTGTGGTGATGGTTGGGGTGTGTTGTGTGGGTGTAGATGGTGGTTGAGTGTAGATGGTGCAACTGACTGTCGACGGGAGAGTGCTTGACAGTTGTGTATGATGGTGTACATTAGGTTTCATATACTAGGTAATCAAAAGTCGTACTACATTGCTGAATTAGCAATGCCTTTGGCAAGTAATTCAAGGTTGAATTGGACTGTTATATGCACAATGTTTCCTACGGTCTTCACTGTTGACATCATCTACAGGTCACGACATCCATGGCATCCACGTGGAAAGTCAAGTCGGATAATTATCATTCAATTCTCATATCCATACCCCTCACCGCCGCCACGCCAGACGGGAATCCCGGAACGTGTGTGTACTTTTGTCCTGTGCAAACCAAAACCATGCAGTGCTCAAAGAACCCCAAATAACTATACTCTTGCGCAGAAGAGAGCCAATAAAGAAGAATAGGAAAAGAATAAAGCCATAACAATACTCACGCTCAAAAGGCAAATGCAAGCCGAAAAGAGCGCATAACCATGCAAAACTATACTGCAAGAAGCAAAAAAAACTACCGGCCGTCATTAAAACATCATTATCGATAGTGGAATTAAACAATCGCCAAACTCCATATGCTGAACAGCCGTCGAAACGCTCTCCGACAGAATATCCTGACAGACAGGTCAACAGACACACCGCATTGGCTAGCCCTTGTCCAGAGGAGGCTATCCCCGGATCGCAGTCGCCGGCACAAATCGGCCGGGCGTCTGTTGCGCTTGCAGAGCAACATCGGCCGCCGTCGTCCCCGTGGCTGGTGTGAAGCTGGGAGACATGGACCGCAGCGTAGGCTTGGGCAACACGTATTCAGCCGTCTTCATCGTGGCAATGCTGTCCTTGTTCGGTGACGCGGGCGGTGATACCTCGTACTTTTCGAGTATCTGCGCGTCGGCCGTGTCAACCTTGGGCCGCGCCGGCGTCTCCTGGGGGGAAGACTTGCCGCCGAAGAAGCAGTACTTGTTGACCAGCTCCTCGTACGACGAGCTGGCAATGGCTGTACCGGGCGCCGCCACCACCACAGTGTGTGGAGCGCCGAGGTTAGAGAGCAAGGAGCCCTTTGTGTTGCTCTTCATGTACAGAGTGTCGGCCTCCTTGGGAGACGAGTCCTTGCGAGACTTGACAGCATCTAGTGAGGCGCCAAAGTCGTAGCGGTTAGCAAACGCGGCTCCGCTAGGCGTGGCAAGCGACTTGATCATGTTGTCGCTGGCCAGGTTGTTGAAGGACTTGGACTTGAGACGTAGGCCGCTCCCACATTCGCCCAGATACTCGTGCAAAGGCTGGTCGAATCGGAAGCCCGGCTCGTCGGCAAAGTCGTCGAGCGACGCAGGCATCGAGACTGGCCGGGGGGTAGTGCTGTGGCTCTGACGACGGCTGCTGCGCGGCAGACTACCAGGCGCCTTGTTAGTGCCGTTAAACTGACCCTTGCCGCGTTGAGGCAGGTACTTCTTGTGGAAGTCAACCTGGAAGTTGGAGCCGCTGTTGTTGTCCCAGTATTCCTGGCCATTAACCAGGTAGCGGATGCACAAGAAGAGCGTCTTGCACTCCAGGTTGGCCGTGTCAGCCAGCTGGATGGACACGGTGAAGCGGTCGTGTCCGGGTGTGCCCTCGCGAGCGTCAATGGGGCAGGTATACTCTCCCGTCACCTCTGAGGTCGTCTTCCACCCATCAAGGGTGAAGCGGCAAGTGATGAGCTTCTCAAAGGTGAGGTTGGCGACGCTGATGGACGCCTGCAGGGACTTTTGATCCTTGGACAGCCACACCTTTTCCAGACGAGCGGGCAGGGCTCGGCGGATCAGGTTGTTGTCGTGGGGAAAGTTGGTGGTGGCGAGCTCCCACTCGAACGGAGGAGTCCTCGTCTTTGGCCCGCCCGGGAAGGGGTACTCATTGTCGCTCTCATACGCTTCCACTGGGGAGGACCCGGCACTGACAGCCAAGGGCCGGTCAACCTGGAGGAAATGGCGGACATGCTCGAGGTGTGAGTCGAAATGGACGGCCTTGGAGAAGACGGGGGTGCCGGGCATGCTCGAGGGACGGCGGCGGGAAGAACCACGCAGGGCCGGTCGCACCAGTTCGCCCGACTTCTTCCTGACCATTTGCGGCTTATAGCGTAGGTCCTCCTCAGACTCGGAGGAAATGGTAGCCGAGGTCTCGGCCGATGCAGAAAAACCGGCATGAGGCTCAGTCGCAGAGCGGCCGTGACTTATATGGCGGCCAGGACTCCCAGGGTATGGCGAGAGAGCAGTTGTGCTGAAGCTGATGCGCATGGGCGACTGGGAAGGGATGCCGTAGGCGGAATAGGCCAGGTTCTCATCCGAGGACAAGAGCGTGCCCTGTGACAACTGGCTGACGGCATCGCGGAGATCCTTTAAATCGTCTTGCGACGAGGATTTGAACTCGTCATCACTGCCAGATGCGGACTCGGGAGGGGAGATTATGGCGCCAGCGGGGATGGGGCGGATATCCGTGACGGGGGGAGGAGACTGTCGCAAGCTCGAGTTCGGAGGGTGGACGGGTGTTGGTTCGGGGCTGACGGTTGTGATGGAGGGTGTGCGACGGTGCTTGTTTAGGTACGAGGCCGAGTGCGGAAGTGAGGGACGAGAGCCATTGTGTATGGAGGATCGTCGACTGACGTCTGGAGAGACGGAAATAGAAGAGGCGGGTGACCGAGATGGCGGCGTATAAGGCATTGCCAGAGACGGGCAGCGCCCTCTCGCAAGACAGTCGACTATGTGTGGTAAGGGGAGGGAGGGACGATGATTGGATGTTGTTCGACTAGCAGTGCCTATATGAGAAGCACTGTAGGATGGAGCTCGCGAATAAGTTGATATGGAGATTCGGAGATTAATACATGAGGGTAGGAGGTAGGAGGGTGAGATGTCCAAACGGCTCTAGGAACTGGAGGAGGCGTTAGCGACGGAGTTTCAGTTGATACAAGCGTGGTCGAAATGAACAAAGGTCGCAGAGTGATTAAAAAGCACGAATAGATGTACAGAGGAAGCAGGACAAAACCAATTGCGAGTCGTGGATGGTTGGTAGTGGCGGATTGAACCTACGTCGGAGAGGTCGGGTGCGCTGCAGGTGGATGGAAGCGGCCACACAGGAAACAAGGTTTGGGCAATATTCCAGCAACCAAACCAGGTATCCGTACAATGTGCGGTAATCAGGGCACGCTCGATCGTAGACGCTGAATGAATATTTAGAGGAGAGGAACAAGACGACGGGGAGGCGCTCGTTGAGGGTATAAAGAGGAGAGGAGAGAATAGAAAAGGACGAGAATGTTGGTCGTCGAGTCGCAGGTGGCGGAGCAAACGGCGAAGGCTGCAGCGACTGTAAGTGAATTCCGGACTGGAAGCGACGAGGGGGATGATCGAGGCGAGAGACAAAGATGCGGAAAAGGGACCCAAAAACCCAAAACCAGCAAGTATAAAAATGACCAAATGAAGAGAGGTCTATGAAATCAAGACACAACCCCTCGACCTTGACGAGAAAAGGAAAAAAGACCTTGGTCCTGCGAGGAGGAATGACGAGAGAAGAGGCCGTGAGGAAAAACGGGGTGGGGGAGGCGTGTTTTTGATGTTTTGGGTGAGATGGCGCTAAATGAGTTTTTTACAAGGCCCGTAGCAGTGCTGAAGGACGCTAGGCGACAGGGGGAGGAGCTGTCTGGGGGTTTTTTTTTCTTGTTTAGCGGACTTTCGTGGTTGCAGGGGGTTGTGATTAGCGGTGGTGGTGCCCTGGAATTGGAGGACGATGGCAGTGCTGAGATTGATGAAGTTGGCGGAGGGAACCGCTGGAAGATGCCGTGAGCGATGCTATTAGCCAGAGGCTGTACAGGTGAGGAGGCTATGATGAGTTTAAGTGAAGCAGAGGAAAATGGAAGAAGTCTGCAGGTTGTTCAAATGCAATACAAGATTTATGTCCGTACATGCAATCTAATTCTCTGCATCAAATTTAATCCAATGCAATTCTCGCATCTCCTTGCAACTCCAGTTGCCCTGCTTCCTGCTTCCATCTTGCTGCATGCCACGGCCGATGGCGCGCAGGATGTTGGGGCGCTTGCGTTTTTAGCGGGTCAATTAGCCTGGCGAGTGGGCCGATGCTGTGAAAATCAGAAAAGAAAAAAAATGGAATCCCGGTTTCTCATGATGGATGATGCCCGCGTTTGCTCCTTCTTCCTTGTCAAATGCATGCCATTGTCGCTGCCGCGTCTTGGCCTTGACCGGCACCTGTTTTGAGGCTGTCATCATCCATCAAATATCCAAGCCATTACATCAGTATCTCGCCTCGAATCCGCGGCCGCCATCACCGCCTCCCGTTCCGGCCGCTAACTTGCCTAGCAACTGCCTACGACCGTCTTTGCCACCGAGCCTACGAGCCCACCAAAGAAAGCCACACACCATAACCAAACACCAAAACCACGCCATCCAAGTAGTCTTTCAAGCCATCCCCAACCAATGCAAGTAGGACCCTGCAAGGTGGCAAATGGTCGATGGCAAATGGTACTCCGTAGATGGCAATGGCAAGTACACGGCATACCACATCAAGCATTCCACCTCCATCAGCATTGCCATCAACAGGCTGCCAACCAGTCAGTCAAAAACTTCCGCGGCTGCATGCATGCTCGCATATACTCCGTACAAATACTGGGTATGTATACAGTATCAAGTGTCACGCCATTCCGCCAGACAATAAGCACCGCCGTCCATCTCAGCCTCTGATGCCCACACCTTGGCACGACATCCCTCGCGACTGCTTCCAGGATAAGCCAGTCTCCCTACCAACAAGAATAGTCGATATGCCCTCTAGCCCGGGGATCTGGACCCTGGATCTGAAGGGGTTGCTCGGAAAAGTCAAACGTCGTCGTCCACACGGCCTAGCCTTGGAATTTTGCGACTTGGACCTGTCACTTGCGCTACGGAGATGGATGCAGCATTGGCAATGCCATGCACGGTCCCCATCCATCGTAACCGTCGCCCAACCCTCCCGCTTGCCGACGACAAGGGATGGACAGCTTTGACTTGTTTCGACTCAACCGCGACTCTGCACTGCAACAGCGCGTACCCTTCTGCTACTTGAGTATTACTATACGATGGGTCCGTCCGCATGCATACTCGTAGCTCAGAGTCAATTGGAGGCACGAGTTGGAGGGTTAGGTATTCCAACCTTGTCTTGGCCCTTGTCCTGGCTTCTCCCCTCTTCCCCCTTTACACCTCGACGCCTCGCTCTCGCCCTGGCCGCTCCGGTCTCCAACCGCCGGCTCCGGCACTGGTGGGGCTATCGAACCATGGTCCATGTACCAAGTAGCGACTGGTCTGGACTATGAGCTGACAGGACGTGTCATCTGTCGTGTCTTTGAACAAGCTTTACTGGGATATCTTGTCGACTATGAGATGGCGAGACCCGACGTTCCTCGCTCTCTGGAGAGTATTTACGAAGCATACCATTGCCTCGCAGCCCTGGCCGCGGAGTAGGCACCGTTGATGACTATTAACCCTTGACAACCAGCATGAGAAAGCCCACTTGCACACCGGCCGCCGCCGCCGCCTTGGTTTGGTTTGACTGGTGCGACGCTAGCCTGTAGCTGTGGTGTTCGCTTGCCAGCATCGCGCCCCCTGTCGGGGCTGATATGACTGGGACTGGCTATCATTTGGAGGCAGTTATCTGTTATCACCAAGACGGACTACTAATGTTATAGGTAACTAGCAATGCGGTATTAGCCCGCCCTCATAATGCTTACTCGCTGTTGCGATGGCGTTGATCTGCTTATCAGGCGGTCCCCCTTCTGTGGCGCGGACCAGTCGTTTTGGGACGACACCTGAGGAGCCAGCCCCTCCAGCTGAGACACCAAAAGCGCGAGACCTAACCCATCGGAAGGAAGGTAGCGAGTTAGCTGGTTCAGAGGAAGCGACTTGGCTGCAGCTATCGTGGCATTGTTTACTCGGCGTTTGGGCGTGGTGGTTGTTAGTCTACTAGTAGGTTGGCAGCAACTAAGATATGTAGATGTCTGGTGTCGTGGCTCCTCATCGTTCTCCATTGAAAGTGAATCCCACGGGGAAAAATGGTCGACGCTGGGTCAATACCCCCCGTTGTCAATAAGATCTGCTCCAGAGAAACCCAGCACGCTTCGACCCGGTCCCAGTTGCAGCAAAGTTTTCTTCAATTCATCGCAAAAAACTCTCAAGATAAGGCTGCACTGCACAGGCCATGCCGGGATTAGTGGGGCTGCGGACTAAGCCCGCCTGGTACCGAATCTCTGGGCAAAAAAGCCAGTCCATGCGAAAAAAGAGGAAAAAATGAGAGAGCAAAAAGAAAAAAGAAAAAAAAAATTGTCTTGCCTGCAAACGAGCTGCGAGCAGGTGGGGCACTTTATCCTTTCGCTACTGGTAGTCACCTCCACCTCTACCTTGGCTGCGGAGTACCTTATCCGTTCTTTTCTTATCATTGCCTTTCAACTCTATTATCACCACTGCAGCTAAAACTTTTCCTGGCCTCCTTATCCCGTCCTCCACCTCAACGGCCGACAAGTGTCGCAAGTCGTGCATCTCCACGGATCTAATGTTTCCTCCCTACCAATCACCACCTCCTACTACCCCAACAAGAGACAAATATCCATCCGGAGTGCACTTGATACCCGCCAGGCTGTCCATTCGCATCAAGACATGGCCATCCACACAACCGGGGCAACAAGGCACCCACATACAAACACGCATCCAGTCAACTCCCGTCACCACCATCACCGCCATCAATATGGCACGTATGGCCATCACCACACCATCACGCCGTAGCCGCCGTGCCCCTCGTTCAAGCGTCGCCCATTGCCACCGTTTTAGTGTCTATCGGTGCGTCTACTAAGCTATAACCAAGACGCCACATCTCAGCCGTCCCCCTCGTTGGCTGGTCGCCTTCCCAACAAGACGGCGACCTTCACACCACCACGCATTCCTGCCTGCCTCGAATTTCGCGCGGAGCTCCCCCGACCCGACTCGGAGGAGGCCTGCGACGGTTGCCCCTCGTCCAATATTGCCAGCCGTGGTTATCCATTGCTTCCTACTAATTAACTACCAAGACGTACAGACCCGTCGGCCGTCAGCGGGGGTGTTTCAAGACCACAGTCGGTACGCATCCATCATCATAGATACAGAAAGAAAACTCGCATCGCGATCGCAGAAAAATCCCCAGTCAGCCTGTGGTGATCGACATCCAGTTCTACCGCATTGGCATCTCACGACAAATTTGGCACCACTCATCCAGGCGTAATACGACAACAAACCGAACAAACCCATGCTCAATCAAGCACTTTTCTCCCAATAAGTCAAATGAGACACCACAGAGCCCCATCCTTGTGACGCGGCGAAAAAAGACATCGACGATGCCGCCATGTGGATTTGCTGTCACCTAACAAAAAGCGGACACGGCCAAAACTGGACCGTTGCGCTGCTCATGCCTGCGCGGTGCCGTCACCAAGTCGCCCAGTCATTTCACTACTGGGTAGACGGACACGCAGCTCATCACTGCGGCGCCCGCTCAATCCACATGTGCGGTCTCGACGGAGAATGGCGTCCGAAGCCTCCCCTCCTGACCGAGCACGTTATCAGGGTATCAGACCGTCAATCAGCTCGTCAATCAGTCCGATTGCCCTTCAGGCCTCCACTACGGCCTGCAGCCTCACAACTCTGCAACCACACTGCAACGCTCGTTGCCCGTGAGCATCTCTTACCGCCTATGCCATGCAACCCTCCGCTCCTCCCTCACTCACACGCATCATCCCCCGGCCGACCTGATTGGCTTCTCGATTCGATCGCTTGCACCATCCATAACCTGCTTGCTACCTTGATGCTCGCCTGTCGCACGCTAGCAGGGGCAAATATTCCTGTTCCTCTCCACCATGGCGCATGGTGCTCGCAAACCTGGCATGTCTTTCTTGGCCAATTTGCAAGGGGAGGACAAGGACGCCGATCGCGAAAGCTCTTCATCTCCCTGCGGCGTTGCACATAAGGACAGTACGAATACCAGTAGCGTGCGCCAAGAGGCCCCGAGATATGCGGCAGCTCTTCCAGTTATTACAGGTACTGTGCAAACACCATCGCCATTGTGCAAGCGTTGCGCCAAGTCTCACCTTGTCTTGCTGTTCTCACCAGCAGGAACTCAGCCAGAAGCACACGGCCCAAGTTCGCCACGAGATAGATGCCTGCCTGTCAACCAAGTCCACACAGCCCCATCGTCTTTCTTTCAGAAATTGCGGACGCGCCGAGCCTTGCCTTGCCTTGTCCTCGAGTTATTCGGACTCTGCGCCACGGACTAGCTAACCGTCCTCTTTTATGACAAAGGCTGCCCGCATGCATTCTCGCTCAAGGTCCGTCCCAAATCATGGTTCCCGTACCCACCGGGCCACCGCACCGCGCCGCTGGCCCCACCTCACGATGCTGTTATTAGGCTATCTGCGACAAAAATATTTGAGGCTCAACTAACTCAACGGCCGTCTGTCTGTATGTGGGCGAATGCTTGCCGCAGGGGAAAGTGGCCTAGTAGCCGCAGCTGCGATGTGATGGCCACTTTCTGGAACTCTGAAAGTCCCAATATTGCGTAGATTTGACACGACTTGAAAAGTTCCACCACCGCATCAGTCGTGGTCCATAGCGATTGTCCGTAAGACCTCGCAACGAGCTAGCTTGTGGCTTTGACGGGCGGCACAGAACTTTTGGCCATGCCATTGTCGCGATGCATCAAAGACGCCAAATACCACGCAACAGAGGCAGCCTAGGCTTAGCCTGCTCCCTCCCAAGCGGCTGCATCCTTCTTCTTGGCGGGCCTCACGTTATCTGCCGTCCGTCTGACGCCTCCGAACTGCCCGGATATAGTCCACACCGACTGGCAGCCTGCGCGGCATGGCAGAAACGTCCGCCACGCCATGCCATGCAAATGCAGATGCACGCAGTACGAGGACCATGCACGCCTGCATTGGCGGCGCGCCGTCTCCACTCACCGTTTGCCTGGCGCCTCCATCCGTGGCGTTTCTTCATCCTTTGCTGCCGTGGAGTTGGTTGACGGGAGACGGGAGTGTGGTCGGCGACCGGATCGACTCGGTTACGGGGAACTATGATTTGAGTCTTCAGCCCCGGGCCGCCTTGCTGTCGCCGTGATGTGATCGATACCGGCCACAAGATCCCTCATATCCAGTAGAGCCACCTCGTACTCGGCTGTATTCTGTCCGAACTAAACAGTCTTGATAACAAGCTGTTGTGTAACCCGCTGGCCTATGCCGGGGCATGGAAGCCTCAAGCTTGGAACTGAACTGCAAGCCAATCAGTCCTATACTGCTAGCACTGAAGACGTGCGCCACGCTACACGATAGCAAGCCGCAAGTGTCACCGGCTATTATTCAGAGGACTCGTCATGTGCGCAATTTACGTCCATGGCCCTTCCATGTCTGAATGCCTGCATGCTTGGCTACGGGGCTCTCAATTGAATCAAGCCAGCCGTGCAGACGACGTGGCGCGTCTTAGCATTCCCCGCGTTTGACATGGCGCACGGAGGCTGGGGTAACAACGCGGTCTTCTGTCGTTGCGAGGCTGTTGAAGGTCGGGGTAGATGCCGACTTGCTTTTGCGACGCGAAGCGGTCAGGGTCGATTTCGGCCTCATTTTCCAGGTTAGCTGGCGAGCTGGCTATGCTAAACTAAGGCATACACCGGACTCTGCGATTTAGACCAAAGGGTATAGACTCGAAGCCGGCATCTGATCGACAAGTCTGGCGTACCGACTAGAGCGCAACAACTTTGACCCGCGCAGCTCGATATATGGGCGTCCGTATGCTAGTTGAGGGAGGAGGTAAGATGCTACGCAGCTGATCGGCGGGAGGGAGAGGCAAGGTAAGCCGTGGCTGGCCCTGAAGCTGTCGATGGCTCCGGGGGCAGAGAGATGTGCCACTCCATTGTACAGAAACGGTTGCGAATCGGCAAGCGAGCTACGTGGCCCTGCCGATAGTTAGGGGTTCCAAGGTCTTTTAGTGCAAAGGGATGCTTGAGTGGCAAGTTATGATGGGTGAATTGGTGTGGCGATGGGATATCAGGTTTTCGCATACACTGTCGGCCCGGGAGAGCGCGGCAGGCGAGCGAGATAAGGCATCCCAAGCAGGGACCAGCAAGGGCAGATAAGGGACAAATTGGAGCGTGCAGTGCAGGATGCAATCTGGGATGAGTGAGGATTCATTGGCAATATACTGGCATGCACTGGCAGGCCGCGTGCATGGTGATGCGGAGCCTTTTTTGACTGTGGTGATGTGGTGGCGCGTTTTTTGCAAAGCACCGTACGGTCGAAGATTTTTTTTTTCTTTTCTTGGACTCTTGCTTTACGAAGTGATTGACGAGGAAATTTGCCCGCGGCAACCCTTGAAATGAGATTAAAATGACAAGACTAGTTTATTGCACAGAGTCGTCTCCCGTGGTGCGTCACGTAGCCCACGATAAGGATAGCATCCGGTCGTGAACCGCGACAAGATGATGCGAAAGACGGGTTGTGAAAGTATTACAATGTCGATCTCTCTTATCGGATGCTCTCTATGTGTTGTAAAAGCAGGTATTCTGCAGAGCGGTTCGTGTCGGGTTGCCTCTTCCGTCGTGCTGCGCATGCTGTGCTACCCTGCTGTGCGTCCCCGGGTTACGAGAAAGATGCCGAGGAAGTCTTGGAAGAGCGGCTCAGGGATGATCGTGATTCAGGAGAAGGGACGTCTCTGTGTGACTTGGGCGTCGTTGACGATATTGCCGAGAGTGTTCTCGTGAGTGGTCATGGCGGACAGAGGAGGGCAGGCTAACTAGTTAGTCAGTGCCGTGGACGGCCTTTCCAAGTCGTGCTCAAAGACTGCTTCTTTTCCAAGTTCCTAGTGAGAGTCAAACTTGAATAGAGAGCATCGCAAGTTGACAACCTATACGAGGTCACCGCATGTCACAACGAGTACAGGGCAGCCCAGCAATTGGTTCAGCCACGATACACCTAAAACGTGACGAGGATCGCATGTTATTATCGACAGTATATATTGACGCACGTCTAAACTACAGAATTTGTTCAGATGTCGCTCTGTAGGGGCGGCTGCCCGCAGACAGGCACTCGGTGTGTATACCAAGACAAGTTACTCACAGCCCGCGCATCTCCTAACTTGACAAGTATGATTTACTCTTGGTTCTTCTTCAATCCGTCACCACAGACGCTTGTTTCAACTGTTTTAATAACCACGGCCATTTCCAAGCCTTGCGTACCGGAGTCGGTAAGTAATATTGGTACTGGATATACCCGTGAGGCGCCGCCATCGGGTGAAGCCGTTGCCAGAGTTCATTCGCGGTCATGCTGCTGCTCAGGACCAGCGTCTTGCTCTCGCTCTCGGACGGGAAATCAAACAAGATGGCCTCTCTACGAAAACCTCGCCGCAGTCCTTCTCGCTGGAGAAAGTCGAGGAACCCAGCGGCCACCGCGCCTCGCGGGGACGAACGCGCCCTCGCATTTTCCACACGCACGACGAAGCCGCCGTTTCTCGTTGTCGCCGTTTCCCGTGGCGTGAGGACGCGGGCCTGGCCCAACTCGAGGCAATTAACTCCCGTAGCAGACGTCGGCGCAGGTCCTCGTCCGCGTCTCTGAAGTCCAGCTCCAGCTCCAGCGGCGCTGAAGACGGGGCGCGCAAGGCTGCAAGTGCGTGCGGTGGAACCTGGCGTGGCGAAGCCATAGATCCTGGCCAGCAGGCGCATCGTCAACCGCGGCTGCGGCCTCGGGGGTTCTCTTCTGCTCGGTCCGTCCGGCTGGTGAGCCGCCGCAGCAACCTGGACACGCCCTTTACCTTTGATGTGCACCGGCGCACTCTGTGCTTGCTGGTCTTGCTGTTCGACATGTGTCTGTGCAGACTGTGCCTTTTGTAGTTGCTGTCCTTTGATGTCTTGTTTTTCGATGTGCTGTCTTTTGGCGCTCTACTCCCCGATGCCTGAATTCTTGATGTCTTGTTCCTGGTCGTCTTGTTTCTTGATTTCATGTGTCTTGGTGTCTTCATTCTTGCTATCGTGTTTCTTGGTATCATGTGTCTTGATGTCTTGATTCTTGATATCGTGTTTCTTGATATCATGTGTCTTGATGTCTTCATTCTTGATATCGTGTTTCTTGATATCATGTGTCTTGATGTCTTGATTCTTGATATCGTGTTTCTTGATGTCTTGGTTCTGGTTGGCTTGATTCTGGTTGCTTTGTTTCTTAGTGTGCTGTTCTCCCTGGTCTTTCTGCCCGATGCCCTTGTTATCAAGCTGCCGCTTCTCGATGCGCAGTTTTCCATTGCCTTGCTGCTCAGCATGTGCTTGGTAGAGGGAATGTTGGGTGTCTTGTGCACTATTCAGTCCTCCATGGATATCTCTTCTCGGGCTCGGCGCCTTCTCCGTGGCCGCTGTCTCCTTGGACCTTCCGTCACTCAGGTCCTGCATGCCTCGCCTTTCCTCGCCGTCCGTACCCTTGTTCGGTGATAACTCGGGGGCTATTCTTTCGACTTGTTGTGCGTTTTGTCCTGCCGATCGGGCCATACCTGGAGCTTCTCGCAAGGTAGAGGCTGTGATGCCATTATGCGCGGTATCAGTCATTAAGGAAACAATTCCAAGTAAGTTGCAGGACATCTACCAGGTCAAGAAAGGTATTCTGGCGTAGCATTGACTGCCAGCTATGCCACCATGCTGGGCATCATCCTCACGGGCTCTGCGACCATCCGACAACTCATGCAAACGCCGCCACCGGCAGCTACCGCATAGTTCAATCGCAACTTGAGCAGGGCAAGGAGAGCTTGTCCAGATGGTGTCGCTTTGCTGCAGGATACAAAGATGCTCAATGTATTTAAAATCTCGATGAATCACCCTGAATTTTAAAAGTTCAATGTTGTTTCTTTTTTTTTTGCTTATTCCTGTGACTGTCTTTGGGCACACGACCCAAGCAGGAAAGTAATTCTCGACGTGGGCCTCCGATCGCGCCTCCACAGCGCGTAAAGTCGCGATCGGCGGGGGGGGGGACCTATGAGAGAGGCAGAATTAATAACACGACCTGATTCCAGACTTAGCATCACGACTATTCAACCTTTACAAGTCACTCACTAAAATCCCCCCCCGTTTCCCACTCCCCATGCGCGGCCAAACGAGGACGGCCACGCGTCGGCGGTCATCGCGCGTCCGCCCGACACCTCCCTCGCCGTCTCCGTCTCCGTCTCCGTCTCCCTCGCCTTCGCCCTCACTCTCCGGCGGCAGCGACTCCGAGCCTCGGCCCGCCAAGCGCCGCAAGACCACCACCACAACCTCATCCTCCGCCGCCTACCGCGCCATCCTGCACTCCTCCTCCTCCTCCTCCTCCTCCTCTTCCCTCCCGCCCAGTCTCCCCCCTCTCCGCCGACACACGCTCTCCTACCACTCCCCTCTCCTCCTCTCCTCCGCCCCTTCCCGCGCTTCCCTCCTCTCCTGGTTCGACTCCGTCAGCCACGCCCGCTCCATGCCCTGGCGCAAGCCCTTCCTCGACCCCTCCGCCTCCGCCTCTCCCACCGCCCTCCGCGATGCGCTCGCCCGCCGCGCCTACGAGGTCTGGATCTCCGAGGTCATGCTGCAGCAGACGCGCGTCGCCGTCGTCGTCGACTACTTCACGCGCTGGACCGCCCGCTGGCCCACCGTCCACGCCCTCGCCGCCGCCTCCCCCGACGACGTCCTCGCCGCCTGGCGCGGCCTGGGCTACTACTCGCGCGCCACGCGCCTGCACGCCGCCGCCAGGCTCGTCGTCGCGGACATGGACGGCCTGCTGCCCTCGGACCCGGCGGAGCTGGCGGCCAAGATCCCCGGCGTGGGACGGTACACGGCGGGCGCCGTGGCGAGCATCGCGTTTGGGAGACCGGCGGCCATGGTCGACGGGAACGTGCTGCGCGTGCTGAGCAGGCAGCTGGGGCTGCGCGGGGATGTCAAGAAGGATAGGGTGGTGGTGGACATGATCTGGGACGCGGCGGAGGCGCTGGTCAATGCCGTGGCGCTGGACGGGGAGGAGGAGGAGGCCGAGGTGACGGCGGAGGAGACGAGGAGCGATAGACCAGGACGATGGGGGCAGGCGCTGATGGAGCTGGGGAGCACCGTGTGCGCGCCGAGGCCGCGCTGCGGCGAGTGTCCTGTCACGGAGACCTGTCGCGCCTACGCCGAGGGTCGGGCGCTGGGCACCAGCAAGCCGGGAAGGCAGGCCGGGGACGTCGTCGCCGACATGGAGGACCTGTGCACCGTGTGCGAGCCGCTCGACGACATCCAAGACCAGCAGCAGCAGCAGCAGCAGCAGCAGCCTCCCGCCACCACTATCAAAGGCGGCAAGCAAGCGACGCTCTCGCCCTTCTTCGGCAAGCCAGCGCCCGCCAAGCTCGACATCGAGGCCATCGTCCAACACGCGCAGCGCTTCCCCGTCAAGTCCATCAGGAAGGCCGTGCGCGAGGAGTCGACGCTCGTGTGCGCCGTCGTCCGCGACGACGGACGCTTCCTGGTGCGTAAACGCCCGGCCAAGGGCCTTCTGGCCGGTCTGTGGGAGCTTCCGAGCGCCGCGCTTGACCATGGCCCGAGGAGGACGACCGACGCGAGTCGGCGAAGCCAGCTAGCCAGGGATTTTGTCGCTGAGATGCTGCAAGGCGAAGAGGTCGAGCACGTTGGCGAGCTCGGGAGCGTGCCGTGGCTATTCTCGCACATCAAGCTGACGATGCATGTGCACCTGTTCAGGATGGAGGGGACCGGGGATGTCGGCGTCGGAGGACCAGGCAAGGGCCGGTGGTCGGATGATGTGGACGGCGAGTCCATGGGCACGGGTATGCGCAAGTGTTGGGACTTGGTCAAGGTGGCTGTATAGCGGTGGAACTTGAACCTGTATAACATTGTGTAACAAGCTTTGTAAAAGATGGGCGGAATTGACATGGCCATGTCAACCCCTGTAGTTGTGTATCAAGTACATATACGATAAGGGGGAATTACTGGTCGCTACATGCGTTGTTGAAATAAATCAATTCAAGGGTATAATATATATCGGTCACGCATCATTATGCAAACACAGCGGTGGACCGGGGTAATAAGTAATCCAAAAAGACATGCACATCATCTCATCCATCACGTCAGGCTTATTGCATGTGCTCGTGCTCTTGCACGGGAGGACCGGCATAGTTACGGTGACCCCAGACCACGTACCACAGAGCAGAAATGGTCATGGCGGCGGCAAAGACGACCGAGGCAAAGTTGACATTGGCGACGTTGGTGACGGGATAGTTGGTGGGCATGCAGAAGAGGGGGAGGGCCAGAAGAGACCAGGCTGCAGCTGTTAGCTTGGTTATGCATCAACTGGCACGGAAATACATACCGACGGCGATGGTGTTGGCAACGTAGCCAAACTTGCCGAGACGGAACGCCGCGTCGGCCACCTTGCGGCGACGCGTGAGCATGTTGATGGCAATGGGGGTGGCGTAGGCGGCAGTCAGGCAAATGACACCGACACCCGAGAAGGCGTTGAAGGCAACGGCGGAACCAAAGTTGATGAGGCCGAGCACAACCTGGACAACCATGCTGAGCATCATGGCGTTCAGGGGCACGTCGAGCTTGTGGTTGACCTGGACCCACCACTTGGAACCGGGGATGGCACCGTCGCGAGCAAACGCCCAGACGCATCGGGAGGCGGCCGTGGTGCAGCCGATACCACAGATCAAGGCGAGGACCATGAGAGGAATCAGGAGACCGATGGCGCCACCGGGGGAGCCGACGGCCGCCTTGATGATGTACGGAACGGGCTGGCCGGAGGCGATGATGGCGGCGATTTCCTGGGCGGGCATGACGAACATGAGAGGGATGAGGAAGAGAAGGCCAGCAAAGGTGTTGATGAAGATGGTGGCGACCATGGCCTTGGGGACCTGGGTAGCGGGTTCCTGGACCTCTTCGCACATGCTATACACTGTTAGACAATGGGGCGCAAGATGACCGTCAAGAGGCCAATGGGGTACAAGATGACCATGGACTAATGGGGTGCAAGATGACAATCAATAGACCAATGGAAGACGTACGAGATAATCATGCCGGTAGATGAAGTGGCGTAGCCGGCGTGCAAGAGACCGACCATGAAGGACCAGCCCTTGGGCCAGCCTGACGACGTCTCAAAGTGACCAAAGACGTAGGCGGCAGAGTTTCGGCCGCTCTTGGCCATGACAAGGACGGTAATGGTAATGGCGATGACACCGGCAAATGTCCAAAAGATGGCGGCCGTCTGTGGCGCATGTTAGCGTGAATCAGGGGCACGGAGCACGGAGGCCGGAGCCGGGTGCCGGGTTCGGTGATAACTCGGTGTGGGGACGGCAGACGGCGGGCATGCAAACTTACGTCGATCCAGGGCAGCCACCTGTTTCCGAGGGAGGAGACGAGGTTGCAGAGGATGGTAATGGCGAGGAAGATGAGAAACTGCTGCCAGCTGGTACCCTCAATCATGGGGATGGGATTGCCTTCGGCGTCGAGACCCTTGTCGAAGACGTTGATGCAGCCAATGAAGAAGAGTGCGGTACCGAAGTTGACGGCGAGGGTGATGGTGATGTTTCCGACGACGTAGAGCCAGCCGCAGACCCAACTGGCAATGCGACGCCAATTGGCCGGGGCAAGCATGAAGGCTTGATAGTAGACACCTGGACGAGTTAGCAAGGGCGATTGGGAGAGGGCCGACAGCTCTGGCTCACCTCCAGCAGTGGGATAGACGCTAGTAATCTCGCCAAGAGAGGCAGCGACGCAGACGATGATGAGGGAGACGAGAACCCAGCCCCAGATGACGACGACGGAGCCGCCGCCAATCATGGGGTAGATGAGGGTGGTCGCGAGACCGTACGGGATGGAGGCGAGGACGAAGGACATGAATGCGACCTGAGCCGTGGAGCGGTTGCGCTGCAGCTCGGGCTTGTAGCCCAAGGACTCGAGGAAGTGGTCGGCATTGTCCTCGACGGACATGCGCGGCGCTGCGTCGTGGGCCTTGAGGTCCATCTTACCGGAGCCGTTCGAGTAGTCGTGGGTAGTCGACATGATGGCGGACGGCGGGGAGGGAGGTGTTTGGGAGGCGGAAGTGGTGATGGGAGAGGAAGAGCAGACGAGGCTCTGGGCGTTTGTAGCGAAGAAAGACGACGAGGGTGCGCACGTGAGGCCATGCCCAGAGCAGGCAGGCGACCGAAGGCGGGTGCCACAGGAAGTGACAGGATAAAAAACGGGGCGCTTTGTCGGTTGGGGGCAGTTCGAGAAGAAGAAGAATGAGGTGAGACAGAAGGGTTTATTTATAACAATAAGCCTGTGGTTGGTTTGTGGCCGGGCTTGTCTTGGATTTTGTCGATGGCTGATACCAGCGCGACGGGGACGGGGGTGGCAGGATAAGGGTGGCGGGTGGGATAAGAGGGTGTAACGTGGTTGGACGCGGGGGAGGAACCAGATATAAGATGAAGAGGCACGGAAAAAAAGAGGATCAAACAAACAAATGGATTGATACGGAGACAGAGTATCAGCACAAAGGAGGCGAGGAAGTAAAGCCCAGAATGGGCCAACGACGATGGGAGGAGGAGGAGGAGCGAGGCTGAAGGAAGATTTAGTTAGGTAAGCTGGCAGTGAATGGCAGCGGGCGTCAGTGGCCACACCAACTGGAAAGATGGACTAGCGACGGTGGGGTGTACAGGGCTTGGTGCGCTAAAAGACGGGCGCATTAAGGTACTGACCGAGGATAACTATGTAGCACTAAACTTTTGGACGCGAGTTGAGACGGTTTCGGGAGCGAAAAGAGGGACAAGAAAAAAATTCTGCATGTCTTCTGGAAGCCACATGTTTTGATTGCAGCCAGTTTCATTTCACAAAAACCCCATGCAGCGGCGCTGCAAAAATCCTACCTCGTTCCCTGTCGCAGCTGCCGATCCTACAGGCGTCGCGACCACAGGGGAGCCACGCTGCAGTGCGAGGGCTTGGTGGCTTGCAGGGGCTTGTTAGCGGATGGGGTCCCCCTCCATGGGGAGGCCGAGGGCAGCACCGCGTGGTTGACCGGTGTGGGTGTTCACTACGTCACTCTGGGGCGGGCATGCTGCAGGAAGTGCACTGGAGGCCAGGAGTATATGGGATACAAAGAACACGCATCTTACATTCGGAGGGGCTGCGGAGAGTCTTGGCTGGGCTGCTGGGTCGCTGGGCGCGATGGACTGGATACGGACAGGTACGGAGTGCCCAGTACGGTCTGGTGATGGGGCGCGTCCCGCTGGCAGACGTCACAGCGGTGGATGGAACGTGAAGGCGGGCGAGCGACTCTTGAGTTCTGTATTGAAAAAAAAACAAAAGCCAGCTTCGGCCCTTTTAGACGCTTCCTTTCCGCGCATGCATGCATGCGTGCATGGTGGGCGGCACGCGACAACACCACCCACCATGCAAGCCGTCACCAGCAATACAAGCAAGCGCTGGCAGTACATAGATTTCACTAGCGGGCAAGCCACCAGAGGCGCCGTCGCTCGCTGATATGAGTTGCGTCGCAGTGGCAGCAGTGGTGGCAAACAAAGCGTAGAATTAAGAAGAACGGAAACACGGGGTTTACTGCCGTGATGAAGAAAAAAAATAAAAATTAGAATTTAAAATAAGCTGGCTGCGCGTGGCATGATTCGACATGTCGTGGCTTGGAGCTGTCGCTGCGGCTCAGCCAACCAGAGGCGGCGGCCGTCTCGGACGGTGCCCCAAAGCGGCCAAGGCTGCGGCGACTGACTAGCCACAATTTTGAATTGTGCCAAACAGACCCCTGCTAGCAGTGGTGACCCTGCTAACCTCTGGGTGTCTTTTGTTTTTCCAAGTACCTTCCAGTGCGTGCTACTAATAGTTTCCAGTACAGAAAGGAGGGCGCCACCGTTTTTAAAGCTGACAGCCCGCCATTTCCGGCTCCGGCCAGCCCGCACCCTTTGTCCACTAAAATCATTCGTAGTCGCTAAAAGTCCACTGTGGACAAACCTGTCTCATCCATTGACCGAAACCAAGCAACTGAAGAAAAGGGAGCGCTTTTGATTTGCTGGATTCATTGTCGGAGGAACACACCTGGAAACACGACAAGAACGCACGCATTCAACTGAATCAAAACCACCATCCCCGCTGTGGGCTGCCCTCCCCAGTGGACCGTTTCTGCAGCGTAATTTAACGGACTCGTTCCCAAACACCGCCGAGAAAATAATTGCCGCAAAGAGGGACTGAGGAAAAAAAAAACGAGGGAAAAAAGGAAACGAGCTGTGGAGTGGGATATGCAACGTCTGCAACGGAATAGGCCCGGTTTGTCACGGCAGAGTGGACAAAAACTCCAACACAGATGAAAGAAAGGAACTGTCCAGCTGAGGCTAGATGAATCCAAATCTACCAGTCTAACTAATTTATACTCCCCTGCTCATCTTAAAAAAAAGCCAAGTCGTTCCTCAGCTCCAATAGGGCTGCCTGGACACCTCCCAATCCCTGCAAACCCTTCGTATGGACGACGCCGTCCTACGCTACGAGGCAATAGCCACGCTGCAATGACAAGCCGTGGCTTGTCCGCAATCTGAACCCACGATTGAGGGCCAGCCTGGGCAACATTCATGTACATCAGTGCAGCGCAGAAGATGCAACCGGTTGTCAGATAGCTTGGCGACAGCCGGTCCTCGGGTGTCTCGCCGCCGCGCCGGAATGAACGTCCGCCTCGTCACATGCATGCGCCTGCAGGAATATGCAATCTGGGTAAGCAACTGTCATTCATCGATCGTGTTACTCTGGAATATAGAATGCGGGCCCGGGCAACATCTGTCCTCCATCGATCGTGTTACTCTAGAATATAGAATGCGAGCCCGGGCAACACCTGTCCTCCATCGATCGTGTTACTCTAGAATATAAGAATGCGAGCCCGGGCATCACCTGTCCTCTATCGATCATGTTACTCTAGAATGCAAGCTCCTCGCGTGCTACATCATCATCATCAGTCGTGCGACTCCAAACATCCAACCTGCTCCCGTCCGTAGGTGTGCCTCCAACGCCATGCATGACATCACCGCCTCCCATGCAACCCGTAAATCCGTGTCTTTACTTCCACCGTAATCCCATCTCCTCCACTGACAGACTTGGGTCTTGAACCCGCCTCTTCTCCTCCGGCCTACCCCCTCCCTCCGTTGTAGTCCGCGCCGCCCGCCCTGCGCAGCCTCGCCACCATCTCCCCCTCCCCCAGCTCGCCCACGTCGCTCGCCGTGACCGCCACGCTGTGGTGCGCCAGCACGCGCTTGACGTCGCCGCTCTCGACGCTCACACGCGCGCGCCGCATCACGCGCGCGCCCTCGCCGATCCACACCACCAGCACGAACTTGACCCGCGTGCTCTCCGCGTCGTTGGCGTACTCGACGCGCACGTACCCGTACTGCACCTCGGCGGCGTCGAGGGACTGGGCAAGCTCGGCCAGGCCGCCGGTGCCGGTGGCGGTGAGGGTGAGCTGGTTGCCGACGGCGGAGGGGTAGGAGATGAGCAGCCAGTTGGTGGCGTCCTTGTCGCTGCGCACGGCGGCGTAGGCGGCGGCGATGTCGGGCGCGTCCAGGCCGGACATGATGGATGTGTGGTCGGAGGTTGAGGTCCCGAGACCAGGAGGATGTGTGCTTGTGGGAGTCGAGCGGGTAAACGTCCCGGACCGGGCTCGACGTTCACGGCTGTCGAATGCTTCTGGTGGATGCTGCTCTCGTAGAGTCAATTGCAAGTATGAAGAAAACCCCAAACAGGCAGGGATGTGCTGGGAATCAAGTCGCTCGCGTTCGTTGGTCGTGTGTCGTCGTCGAGAGGCGGTAAGCTGTCCTCGTCAGCTCCAGCCCACCACCCGCCGAGCCGACGCCAGAGAGGGGCGCGCTCGGGCGACCTCACGCATCATGCGCATTGTCAGATGCTAATGCCTGACACGTTGCCATCGCCCGGGCAAAAAGCACACAAACAATGACTGTTGAAGTCCATTTCTGGTGGTGGTGATGATGATGATGATGATGATTCCTCGTTGC
Source organism: Cordyceps fumosorosea ARSEF 2679 (assembly GCF_001636725.1). Classification (NCBI taxonomy): domain Eukaryota; kingdom Fungi; phylum Ascomycota; class Sordariomycetes; order Hypocreales; family Cordycipitaceae; genus Cordyceps; species Cordyceps fumosorosea. Next base: position 87,325 of record NW_017387338.1, on the reverse strand, counting down.
TTGTTTGCAAGGGCTGCACCTGCACACCAATCAACTCTCCCGCCATGTGATGTGCGCGACACCGGGTGAGGGGCAGCTCGGAGCCCGCCGCACCCTCCAAAACCTGTCACCCAGCTTCGGTTTGCATTAACCTGATGCCATCATCTACAGCCCTGCATTTTTAGAGCTGTATTCCCCAACCATGCAGTACCGGACCATCCAGCCCATCCTGTCCGCCCTCTATATGGCCGCCCCCTCCGTCGCCAGCTACGCCTTCTACGTCGGCAAGCAGCTCACCGCCGACGGCGCCGTGCTCGTCGGCGGCACCGGCGAGGAAGTCTCCTCGCACTGGCTACAACTGTTCCCGGCCCTCGCGCACCTGCCCAACGCCACCGTCACCGTCGGCGCCACCCCCGCCGCCGCCATCCCCGGCCAGCGCCTCGCCATCCCCCAGGTCGCCCGCACCCACCGCTACCTCAGCATGGAGTACTCCGACTTCGAGGGCTTCCCCGCGCCGCTGACCAACGGCGGCCTCAACGAGCGCGGCGTCGCCGTCCGCGACGTCTGGGCCCCGAACCGCGAGGAGCTCCTCGCCATGACGCCCGTCCCGCAGCGCGGCCTGCACTACGCGGACCTCGCCCGGCTGGTCCTGGAGCGCGCGGACTCGGCACGCCACGGCGTGGAGATTGTCGGTCATCTTATACGCAAGTACGGCTACGCGACGTATGACGCGGGTAACACGCACCTGATCGCGGACAGCGACGAGGGCTGGGTTGTGTGGGAGTTTGCCGGCGGCCGCGGGCTCTGCGCGGCCGAGCGTCTGAAGGAGGACGAGGTGCGCGTGCTGTACCCTGGGTATATCGAGGACTTCCCCGTCGACTTCGCCTCCAGCGCGGACCACATGGGCTCGGAGAACCTGGTCTCCTTCGCGGTCGAGCAGGGCTGGTGGGAGCCCTCCTCGGGCGCGCCGTTCAACCTCTTCCAGGTCTACGGCGACGCGCAGGACGGCAACAAGACAGCGCGCGACGGCGGCTTCAAGTACATGACACCGGCGGACCTCGAAGCCGCGACGGTTGCGATGGCGCCCCTGACGGAGACGAAGCTGATGGAGCGCGTGCGCGACCCGCGCATCGCCGACGACGAGGCCGGGTATGGCCAGGTGGTGCGGCTGCACGCCGACGCCGCCGGCGCGGCGCCGGCCCTGCTGCGCATGTGGAACGCGCCGACCGGCTCGCTCGCCGCGCCGTTCCTGCCCTGGTGGCTCGGCGTCGAGTCCGTCCCGCCGGAGCTCGCCGCCCACCGGTACCTGACCGCCGGCGCGTCCGCGAGCTTCCTGAACCCGGACTTTCAGCTGCAGGAGGCGTCGGCGTTTGCGGGCCGGCTGTTCAAGCGCGTGCTGTACTACATGTGCTCCGCGCCGGCGAGGTTTTTGCCGCTGGTGACGGAGATGCTGACGGCGTTTGAGGAGCGGTCGGTGCGAGACGTGGAGTGGGTGGAAAAAGCCGCTCGGGCGTTGATTGCTGGTGGTGATGAGGATGCCGCGGGGAGTTTGCTGACGTATTATGCGCATGAGCGCGCGGACAAGGCGATGCATTTGGGGCGCACAATGGTGGACGCGCTGGACGCGTACGTCAAGCTGTCAGGCGGGTGGAGGAGCCCGAAGGGCAGCGAGATTAATGACCCCGGGGAGGGTGCAGAAACGGTGAACTGCTTGGTCGGCGCGGATCCGGATCAGCCGCGGCCGCCGAGACGCCGACTGCAAAAGCAGACTCTCTGAGCAAGCTTGCATTACAACTCTCAGAGGGGGCAGTGGTAAGTCCAAGTTGAAAATTGAAATATCGTAGGTGTGAATTGAGAGTGTATTTGTTTCGCTTTATCATATCCCTGACGTTGATGATAGACGCCATGCATTGCTTTGGTTCAAGTTTTACCCCAATCAAGCTACGACGAGTGATGACAAGGACGTCCACCGCAGTTCCCTCTCTTTAAAAACAGACAATATTATTATTAATTACAACATAAAAAAAATCACAAGCTAAAATGTTCAAGCTCTATTTACTGCTCTGCGGCAATATCTGATGCACCACCGACCACACGACCTGCGAGATGGTGGCGCCGCCAATCAGCTTCATCACCGGCATGCTCACCTGCAGCTCCTTGAGGAACCACTGGCGCATCTTGACCGCCACCAGCGAGTCGACGCCGAGGTCCAGCACCGGCACCTCCGGCGGCACCGGCTGGCCCGCCGGCAGCCGCAGCAGCCTGTGCACCACGCCCTGGAACCCGCGCAGCACCGCCTCGTACGCCTCCTCCGGCGTCATCCCCCGCAGCGCCGCCACGTCCAGCCTGCCGGTGCTCTCCGCATCCCCCGCGGCGGACTCGGCCGCGGGGGCCTGCCGGTCGAGCAGGTAGTGGCCGAACTTGGCGTCGCGCGCCCACGGGGGGACGACCTCGTCGCGGGCGACGTCGACGTAGCGCAGGCTGGAGGAGACTTCCGGGCCGTGCGGCGCGGTGGCGGGGCTGGCGAGGACGGCCTCGGCGAAGAGGTAGCGGTAGTCGGCCTCGGAGACGATCTCGTAGCCGAGGGCCTTGCTGCGGGCAAGGATGTTGTGGCCGGTGCGGGTGATGAAGCCGACGCCGCTGACGCCGGTCAGGTTGATGACGGAGGCGGCGAGGGCGCGCTGGCGCCTCTGGTGGGCGAGGGAGACCATGAAGCTGTTGGCGACGGCGTAGGCGAGCTGGCCCGTGTTGCCGGCGACGCTGACGAGGGAGGAGTAGAGGATGAAGAAGTCGAGGGTGTCCTGGCTGAAGGCCTCGTCGAGGTAAATGCTGCCGTCGACCTTGGGGCCGAGGACGCGGGTCATCTGATTGAAGGTGAGGTCGGTGAAGAGGCTGTCCTCGATGACCAGCGCGCCGTTGGCCACGCCGCCGATGGGGGGCATGGTTTCCTTGATGATGGCGATGGTCTTGGCCAGGGCGGCCTTGTCCGTGATGTCGCTGCTTACGGTTAGCTTTCCATGTGTATTGCCTCGGTTGATAATGAAGAAACTCACAGCGCAAATGTGTTGACGGTGGCGCCGTGCTTGGCCTTTTGCGTGGCGATCCAGGAGCCGTCCACCTTCGGGTTGCGGCTGGACAGCGCAAAGTATCGCGCGCCGCGGGATATCATATAAGACACGGTAGAGAGGCCGAGACTACCGGCCATGCCCACGAGAAAGTACGTCTTGTCGGGGCTGAAGCGGCATTCCTCCAGCGCGGGCAGGACGGTGGCGCGGACAGGATGCTTGTCGACCCAGGAGACGGTCTTGGAAGGGACGCCAAAGGCAAAGGCCCGGGGGAGCTGCTGAATAGAAATGACCTTCTCTGACGAGGCGGCCTTGCTCACTGTCGGTAAGGAGGTAATCTTGGACACGGCCGTCTTCAGAACTCGGTGGATAGAGTCAGCGTTCACGTTGCGATACTTGTAGCTTTGAGTGCGGACAAGATCAGCAGAGGCCAGCATTGCAATACCAGATGGAACTGCAAGTCCCAGGTCAGCCAGGCTGTCTCCGTCTCCAGCCTTGGTGCAGTCCACGCACAAGAACGTGTCTGGCCGCACCAGTTCGCTGAGCTGGCGAGCTGAGCCGTGGCGGGCAATCAAGTTCCATCCTTGCTTCTTGCTGCGCGAGGCGTCCATGGTTGTGAAGATGAAGTCAACTCCAGTCTCCTTGCCTGCGTCGAGCAGCAGCTGCGACAACGCCTCGGATGCTTCATGGACGACCACGCTAGTCTGCGGGGGAGACCGCTGCATGATGGATGAGGCCTGGAAGAAGGCCTCAAGGGCTTGCGGAAGCGACATCTCTTCATCTTCGGACATGCTGGCGAGCGGCACCAGCGACGTCTTGGGAACGGAGACCCGGGACCTGTTCTCCGTGGCCAACGCAGCGACAGCCTGGCCAGTCTGGACGTCTCTGCCCGTCACTGGATACAAGTATCCCAGCGAAGGAATGTTGACGCAAACCGAGAGAGAATAGTGAACATCGATCTCGGTCACGACATCACCTTTGGGGAGTTGTGATGAAGGTGAGGCTGTGACGCGCAGCCTCTCGAGAGAAAGCGACGACTCGGCGGCCGATAGCTGCAAGACCCCGGCCGTCGGAAGGATGTCGGCCTGCACATGGCGCTGGAGCGAGTTGTACCCCAAGTCCAGCTCCTTGTTGGGCATGTAGCGCGACACGAACGGCTGCCCGCCGCGCAGCAGAAGCTCCGGCTCGTGCGACCACAGGATCTGACCCGGGTTCTTCACCGAGTGATGCCGGTGCAGCCTCAGCACGGCTTCGGATATAAACTGCACCGCGCCCGAGACCTCGTCCTCGACGTCCAGGATCTGGCTGACGAGATGGGAGCACTCCTCGATCAGGCACCGCAGGGTCCCCTTGATCATGTTCGCGTAGGGGTTGCGTCCCTGGGTGCCGGAGACGACCCAAACGAGCCGCTCCGAGCGCGTGGTCAGCTCCTGCAGCTTGGTGAAGGAGGCCTCGGTCAGATGCGCCCAGAAGTCACGGTCGAGCTCCGTCAGGCTCAGCACGAAGGGCTTCTCTGCGAGGGTGGTCTCGGTCAGGTGGACGAGGCTCTGCACGGTCGAGATGGCGTCGCAGAAGGGTGACAGCAGAGCCCGGATGTTGTCGATGCGCTCCGTCGTGGCGGTCGTCTCGCCGCCGATGATGAGGAGATGGGGAATCTTGACGCCCACGGACGATAGGGGCTGGCGGAGGGCATCGACAATCTCATCGGTCGCCATGGTCGCCATGATGGAGAACAGGCCAGTCTTGGAGGAGCTCTGCGTCTCGATGCCTGCGAAGCCAGTGTCCAGGAACTTGTCATTCCACGGCCGCAGCTCCCCGCCGTCCGAAGCATTGACTTGGTGAGTCAGGAGTAGGTAACCACCGGGTCGAACGAGGTGCCGGATCCGCCGCAGGCTCTCCGTGTCTGCTGAGTTGCCGTAGCGCAGAATCACCACGTCATATTCGCCGCCCGCGTGGCTTTCTAGGAACGAAGGGCTGTCAAGCGGCAACGAGACTCTCTTGAGGCTGGAGCCGTCATCGCGCGAGTCGGCCATGGACGCAAAGGCCTCCTCGGTCACACCGTCCAGCGCGTATGACGAAAGCTTGCCGCCGAGCGCTGTGTAAGCGTCGATGATCTCGGTCGCGTGGCCATCGGTTCTTTCCAGCACCCGGGCCTTGGGATAGCGATCGGTGATTTGCTTGAGCAACCCGGCTAGGAGTTGATGGCTGCACGCTTCTTCAGCTGCGAAGCTGCTGGCTGCGACATGTCCGTTGGTCAAGACGGTGCCATTCGTCAACGGCTGTTCCTTTACGACATCGCCGTTAAGCAGGGAATGCCCATTGGCAAGAGCATGGCTGCTGGTCAAAGTATGACCGTTGGGCAGGGGATCGCCGTTGGTGGACAGATGACCATTGGTCAATTTGTCTCCATCGGTAAGGGCATGGCCGTTGGTTAATTTGTCACCATTAGGAAGGGCATGGCCGTTGGTTAATTTGTCGCCATTAGGAATGGCATGACCATTAGTCAACGTGTTTCCATTGACAAGGCCATTGGTAAGGCCACGACCATTTGTCAATGAGTCTTCCTTGGTCAGATTGTCTCCATTAGTAGAGGCATATCCATTAGTCACGACATCTCCATTGGTAGAGGCATGGCCGTTGGTAGAGGCATGGCCGTTGGTAGAGGCATGGCCATTGATCGATCCATGACCATTGGTCACCACATCTCCATTGACCGGTCCATGACCATTCATCAAAGAGACCTTTGCGACATGATCCACCAAATGACCGTTTGGCAAACCATTGCCGTTGGTCGCGCCATTAACCGAAAACAAGTCTCCCGAGCCCTCCGGAAGCACTTCCTCCGCTTTCAGCAGCGCCGAGTTCGGGCCCGCCACGCAGAGCACCATGTCGGCAAACATCTGCTTGTCGTCCTCCTTGCTCACCGGGCTCACGGGCGCCACCGTCATGCCCTCCACGCGGAACACCGTCTCCCCGGTGCCCGCCGTGCCGACCTCGATGTCGCCGCAGATCGTCCTCCTGTCGATCACGTACGACACCGCGCTGAACGCGAACCCGCCCGCCGGCGTGGGATGTCTCGCCAGCGCCGCGGGGCTTATCGCCAGACGCTTGATGGTGGTCGGCACGTGCAGCGTCTGCAGACGGCCGTCGCCGGGGTAGCTGAGGGCGGCGAAGACGGCCTGGAAGGAGACGTCGAGCACGGCGGGGTGCAGCGGCACGCGGCTGGGGGAGGTGGTCGGGTCGATGCCGGTGGGCGCGGAGATGACGCCGGTGGCGTGGTCGGTGGTGCGCGCGAGGGAGGCGATGCCGCGGAAGGCGGAGGTGTAGCCGTACCCGATGGAGCGCAGGTTGTCGTAGAAGCTGTCGACGTCGATGTCGTCCAGCTGGCCGGAGCCGTGGGGCGTAGAGGGGAGGTTGTGAGGTGCCCGGCCGCCGAGGACGAGCTTGACCGTGCCGCTGGCGATGCTGGTCATGCGACTTGTCGAGGTGGCCGTGGCGGCGTCGCAGTGGTAGCGCGCGGAGAGGATGGATCCCTCGTTGGGTGAGGATACGACCTTCACCTCGGAGAGGTAGAAGAGCGTCTCCGTGGATCTCTCGTCGTCCAGGGCCAGCGCCCTGTGGATGGCCGAGTCGAACAGCTCGACGAGGCGCACCTCGAGGCCCAGCGACCCGGCAGCGATGGTGGCCGCCTCGGCCGCCATTATCATGAACATGGCCGCGGGGACCAGCGTCTGGCCCTGGATCTGGTGTCCCGAGAGCCAGGGGAGCTCCTCGGTGGACAGGAAGTTCTTCCAGCGGTACTCGTTCTCGCCGGACGTGTTGGTGCGGACGCCGAGGAGCGGGTGTGGAGGCGCTTCCCTGAAGCGATGGGCGCGGGACTCGCGCGATTCAAACTCGTACGAGTGGTCGTGGTCCCAGGGGTATGAAGGGAGGTTTCGGAGAGGGATCATATTTTCTTGGGAGAACTGGGCGGCGTATGCGTCCAGCTTCAGCCCGGACTGCGCGGAGACGGACCACAGCCAGCCGAGGAACGAGGCCATCGAGTCCACGTCATCCACGCCGCGGCCCAGAGTGCCGCAGTATGCCACCTTGGTTACTCCCAGGCCCTTCAACGTCTCCAGGACCGGCCCCTTGAGAGCCGGGTGCGGACCGATCTCGGCCAGCGTGGCGAGCGCATCCTGCTGTCCCGTCCACGAGGCGGCCGCTGTGACAGCCTCGGAGAAGAGGACCGGCTGGACCATGTTCTGGATCCAATACTCGCACTCTAGGCTCTCCGAGCCAGACATGTCATCTCCGCCGTGGACGGACGAGAACCACGGGCAGTGCCTGGTCGGGGTGAGGACGCTGATGTCGCACGCGGCCAGCGCCTCGCGGTACAGCCCGACGCAGGCTTCCATATGGTGCGAGTGGTACGCGGTCTGAACTCTCAGAACGCGGTTGAACTTGTTCTCGTCATCCAGCACGAGCGAGACCTGGTCGACCACGTCTCTATCTCCAGACAGCGTGACGCTCGTCGGGGCGTTGTACGCCGCCACGGAGATGCGGCCTCTCACCGCGTCGTTGCCGCAGAGATCCCGCGCATCCTCGTGCGTCATCCCCGCCGCGATCATCCCGCCCTCGCCGCCCTGCCGACTCCGCGCCAGGTGCGCGCAGAACCCACGCGTGTACGCAATCTTGACCGCGTCCTCGGCGCCGATGAAGCCCGCCGCGTAGGCCGCCCCGATCTCACCACTCGAGTGCCCGACCACGGCGTCGAGCTCCACGCCCGCGGCGCGCAGCAGGTCGACGAGGAGGACCTGGACGACGGTGCAGAGCGGCTGCGAGACGGCGCTCTCCTCGATCCGCGCGGCCTTCTTCTCGGCGAGCAGCTGCGCCTTGAGCGACCACGTCGGACGGTACGCGGCGGGCAGCGCGGCGAGCGCGGCGTCGAGCCGGTCGACGGTGGCCGCGGCCTGCGCGGACCGCCGGAGGAGCTGTCGTCCCATGGTGGCCCACTGAGCGCCCTGACCGGTGAAGACGCCGACGAGGCGCCGGGGCTGCGCGGTCGCGCGGAGGATGGCGTTCTTGGGCTGGCTGAGCATGCCCTCGAGCGTGGCGGCCAGGGCCTCGGTGGTAGGGGCGGGGACGGCCAGTCTGAAATTGAGAGCGCTTCGCTTCTTCAACAGCGTCCAGGCCAGGCTGGCCAGGTCGGTGTCGGGATGCTGGCGGATGTGGTCGAGGTGCTGCTGCAGTAGCCGCCTCAGGGTCTTTTCCGACGACGCGGACAGCAGGAGAGGTAGGACGTTGTAGGGAGCACTCAAAGTACTCGTCTCTGGTAAGGTATTCGAGGCTTGTGCTTCTATGCGCAGTGTCTCACCCTGAACGCTTGGTGAGAAGGCCTCTAGGATGACGTGGCAGTTCGCTCCGCCGAAGCCGAAGCTGTTGACGCTGGCTCGGCGCACGCTGCCGTGCAGCTCCGGCCAGGGCGTGGCCTCGGTGGCTATCTGCAGGTTGCCGTAGTACGGCTTGAGCTCCGGGTTCAGCGTCTGAAAGTGTAGATTCGGGGGGATCGTGCCGTTCTGGAGGGCCAGCGACGCGCGCAGCACGCCCGCCACGCCCGCCGTGCCCTCGGTATGTCCAATTATCGTCTTGACTGAGCCGACATAGAGCGGCTGGTGTGATACGTCTTGTCCTTCTGCGGCAGGGAAGAAGGCGGCGTGGATGGCCCGTGATTCCACCGCATCGCCGGCCTTTGTGCCCGTGCCGTGCGCCTCGAAGTACTGGCACCGGTCCTCCGGCTTGCTGAGGTCCAGCCCGGCGCGGGCGTACACGTCCCGGATCAGCTTCGTCTGTGCATCCGGGTTCGGCATCGTGATTCCCGGCGTGTGGCCGTCCTGATTTATGCCCGTCTCGCGGATCACGCACTCGATATGGTCGCCATCCGCCAGCGCATCCCGCAGCGTCTTAAGCACGACGACGGCAATGCCCTCGCCGCGCGCGTACCCGTCGGCGCGGGCGTCCCACATGTGACACCGGCCCTGCGGCGAGAGCATGTCCAGGTTGGTCTCGGAGATGAAGGGGTCGGCGGAGAGGATGAGGTTGGTGCCGCCGGCGACGGCGACGCGGGAGGCGCCGGCGCGCAGCTCCCGCACGGCGAGGTGGACGGCGACGAGGCTGGAGGAGCAGGCCGTGTCGACGGTCATGGAGGCGCCGCGCCAGTCAAAGGCGTGAGAGAGCCGGTTGGAGAGGATGGCGCGCGAGGTGCCGGTGGCCGAGTAGGTGGGCGTGCACTCGCTGTCGAAGAAGACCATGGTGGTGTAGTCGGCGCTCATGACGCCGACGAAGGCGCTGGTGTCGGAGCCGCGCAGAGTCTCGATCGGGATGCCGGCCGTTTCGAGACCCTCGTAGGTGGTTTCCAGCAGTAATCGATGCTGCGGATCCATGGACTCGGCCTCGCCGGGCTGGATGTTGAAGAACTGGGGGTCAAACTGCATGGGATCGCTCTCCAGCGTGTAGGCCGAGGTGACATTGCTCGCCCCATGATGGTGACCGTTTGTGTGATAGAAGCCTTGGGTATTATAGCGTTTGACCTCTTTTGATAGATCGCGGGGAGACTTTAAAAGCTCCCATAGCTTAGATGGTGAGTTTGCATCTCCAGGGAAGCGACAGGCGCTGCCAACGATGGCAATGGGCTCCATCGTGGTCTTGGACATGCTAAACCCAGGAAAGGAAAACGAATGTATGAGATTGAGTGAAAAAGAAATGACAAAGTAAAGTGAGTATAGCAATTATTCTAGTAAACAGTGGGCTTAAGTAACGAGTGTATACACGACGTCGTTGACAATGTTCGAGTGTGCTTCCACGATCAGCCAGAGAGATGGCTTCTCCGTCCAGCTGAAAAGCGTAAACTTTTGACTGCTACCTGAAACCCAGGATAAACTTTGGTATCAGCCCTTACCTCACCGTCGGTGATTGCACAATGTGCGATTTCTCAGAGTCAGAGTAGGGGTCATCATCTCACCCTCGCAATGACGTTTTGCCGTGTTATGCTGCGTGGTATGCCGCACCGGGGCCCAAGGGCCGTGCGATGCTGCTGCACCGTCTGAAATGTCGGTGCGGGCGGAGCCTCCGAGACGCTGAATCAGGTTTCTGCATGGTCTAGGCTTTGACTTCATCTCTGTCAAGCATGGAACGCGAAATGCCTCAGTGGATGACCACTGCAAGTCGCTCGGGTAGGTAGTGCGACGTGCCAGGTTGTCCGCAAATCCTCGCACATACGAGTAGTTGATACCCGTTACATCCCGTATTTAGCGTTCTCGATTGAAACGAGATACCCGAAACTGAGGTTCCGACGCACTGGAATCGCGAATTGAGAAATACAGGATACAGGATGAGGGGACAAGGTGTTCGGTCAGGGTGGTTCAGTTTCAAAATCCACGATCAGGTAGGATCGGTTCGGAAACGACAATCGCAATGTTTTTTTTTTTCCATTGACTGGGAATGTTGTTTCTTCTTTATGTTTTATTTTAAAAAAGTTCCAGTGCAAAATTAATTACTACTATTTTCTCCGCTGTGTCTGTCAAAGACCTCCAGTAACCTACAGCAAGACCTCCATCAACTCAAAACAGGTACACCAACTAAAGCAAGTACACCAAATAAAGCAAGTACACCAACTAAAGCAAGTACACCAACTAAAGCAAGTACACCAACTTGAACCCCCTAACCTGGCCTTGCCGAATTGCGACAATGCCATCCGGAATTGCATCCAGGCCACCCTCCATGATCCGTAGCGGGTGCGGCTTGAGCGCGTGCACATCTCCAGCCAGCACGGACTCGGCCACCTCGGCCAGCCGCACGCCCCATCTCAGCAGCGCCTCGTCTGGCTCGCACCCGAACGGCTTGGGCCACACGGAGCCTCGCCCCATCAGCGACAGCGTCAGGATCCAGTCCAGCCTGACGGCCTTGCGGCGGACCAGCGTCTGGTCAAAGGGATCGAGGGCGGTGTAGCGGCCGCCGAGCCGTCCCATGGCCTCCTCGCAGGCCAGCACGCTGGACTGGGTGGTCACGCAGTCAAATGCGAAGCTGAGCGCATTGTTGGTGAGCTTCCGGATGTCCTCGACGTGCGTCTCCGAGTTGTAGTCAAACGCCGCCACCGCGCCGTACTGCCTCGCCAGGTCAAAGTGCTTGGCCGAGCACACGGCGATGGGCTTGTGTCCCGCGCGGCGCAGGAACTGCAGCGTCATGGTGCCTGTCGCCGTCGCACCGCCGTAGACCAGCACCCATCGGGCCTGTTCCGCCGTCGCGGTGAGCGACCCCGGCAGCTGCAGCGAGTGGAAGAGCGCGAAGCCCGAGGAGAAGATGGCGTTGCCCATGGCGGCGGCGTCGGCAAAGGACAGGCCGTCGGGCATCTTGATGAGGATCTCGCCGCGGCAGGCGGTGAACTGGGCAAAGGCGCCGACGCGCGGCCGGCGGCGGTCGCAGCCGTCGGTGCACCCGAGGACGCGGTCGCCGACGCGCAGGCTGCGGTGGGCGGGCTGGTCCGGCCCGACGGCGACGACGGTGCCGGCAAAGTCGAGGCCCAGGACGCAGCCGGGGTCGAGGAAGCCGGGCATCATCTTGGTGTCGACGGGGTTGAGGGCGACGGCGGCGACCTTGATGAGCACCGCGTCGGGCTCAATGTCGGGCAGCGGGATGCTCTCGGTCAGCTCGACGCTGCCGTCCGCTGCACCGACGACCACGGCCCGCTGCGTGGTGGGAATTGCAGTTGCAGTCATGTCTGGGGGTTCTTGTTAGTGACGGAGTTGGATTGCAAGGCGTGAATATCTGACGTACCTCTTGAGTTGATAAGTTGGATGATGAATGTCGTCACTCAAGATGTGCTGTTCCTCGTCTATGAGTGATGTGTTGATCCTGGCCTATAAGAGCGACGTGGCGTATAAGACGGTCAAACTGGCGCTGGAACAAGATTCTCAAACAGTTATTGACTGATCTGAGCAGCCTTGCGCACAAACCTTGTCGTGTACGAAATCCTTCTCAAACTGTTCCCCTAACTAGTGCTTGTTCCTTGCGACTTGTACTCGTACCTTGCAACCTGTCCTTGTTCCTCGCAAGTCGTCCAAGTTTGGCCAACATCATCCTGTTTTAACCCATGTCTAACGACAGGGACAGGGACCGGGACAGGGATATGGACATGGACAGGGAACAGGGCCGGCTAGCCATGCATGACGCGCATGAATCTGGCCTTCAGTTACGGTGGCTACAGTGAGTGGAGTGCAACCGTGCAAGCTATCTACCCCGGCCCCCTCGGTCACAGGTCAGTCTTCTTTGGCGACAAGGCTGCGACGATAAGTAAAAGGTACGCATTGACGTACGGAGCTTTCGATCTTTCCAATATTTCCCGGCACGAGATTGGAGCGCTTTGTGGCTAAACCAGAGTCTCATCTCAGCCTCTAGCAGGTTGGCTAACACGCTCAGGTGAGTCCCCGTAGCCTCCTCTCTAGGTAATTTGCTACCCTGCATGCATCTGTATTATGAATCTCTGTTATTACCAGGATTGAAGAAACAATCGTTGGCAAGAAGATCCCCCAGACATAGTAGGTCAATCGTTCAATCGCTCGCTTCCTTTTGTCATTATTACAAATCCGTCACAATTCAGCCATCCCTGCATAATGGCATTGCATGCTGCATACCTCTTTATCGCAGCCACCCTTACTGCTCTCTACGTGGTTCGCTGCATCCGACAACGAAATGCCTTCGACAAGCAGGCGCAGCAACTCGGCTGTGAGCCGCTCACTCTGGCCTTTAACAAGCTGCCATTCGGACTCGACCGCAAATGGCAAATCGTGACGCACAGGGGAAACATCCTCGACGACCTCATCACCACCCGCTTCGCCGAGCTCGGCTGCTACATCTACACGGACAACCAATGGGGCTGTCCGCCCATCATCTGCGCCGAACCGGCCACCATGAAGGCCGTCCTGAGCACCAAGTTCCGGGACTGGGACATGGATAGCAATCGCTACCCGGCCCTCGGCCCTTGGCTCGGTCGCGGCGTCCTGGTCAGCAGCCACCAAGGCAAGGGCAGCCTCTGGGCGACGGCGCGGGCGCTTCTCCGTCCCATCTTCGCCAACGCGGCCACCTACGACTACTCGCTCGTTGAGAAGAGCGTCGCCGACTTTGTGTCTGCCGTGGGCCATGTCGGCGAGAAAGGTGCCCCGACGACGACGGACATCTTGCCGCTCATTCGCCGCCTCAATATCGACATCATCTTGACTGTCTTTTGTGGCGGCAGCATCAGTGAGCTCAAGCCTGCTTCCGCTGGCGTCGGTGCAGGCCCGCAGACGAGGTCGGTCCTGGAGGAGGCGTTTGACGTCATCGAACCCATCGCCGGACTGAGGCTGCAGACGGGAGGGCTTTACTGGATGTTCACCTCGAAGCCATTCCGAGCCGCCTGCGATACCTTCTCGGAGCTTGCCAACGGGTGGATCAACCAGGCACTTTCCAAGACGGACGAGAAGCCTGCTTCGCAGCGAGACTCGGGCGATGCTGCCGAGAAAGAAAGAAGCTTCACCGAGGCGCTGGTGTCCAGCACCGGTGACCGCGAGCTGCTACGCGACATCCTCGTGCAGCTGCTCTTCGCCGGCATCGACACGTCCACCAGCATGCTCTCCTTTGCCATCCTGGAACTCGGCCGGCACCCGCGCGCGTGGGCTCGACTCCGCGCCGAGCTGGCGTCCCACGACCTTTTATTCGGCCCGCCGACATCCGCGCAGCTCAAGGAGTGCACCTTTCTGCAAAACGTCATCCGGGAGACGCTGCGGCTGTACCCGCCGGTGCCGATCAACTCGCGCGAGGCCGTGCGGGACACGGTGCTGCCGACGGGCGGCGGTGCGGACGGGGCCAGCCCGGTGCTGGTGCGCAGGGGTACGTCGCTCAAGTACAGCCCGTACGTGATGCATCGCCGAAGCGACCTGTACGGGCCGGACGCGCTGGAGTGGAACCCGGACCGGTGGCTGACTCGCACGCCGGGCTGGGACTACCTGCCCTTCAACGGCGGGCCGCGCGTCTGCATAGGCCGTAAGTGTAGTTACCCGGCACTGATTTGCCGTGCCGATCTGGAATTTTGTTCTAGAACTTCCTGACTCGCTCTGTGGGAGATGGTGGCTAACAGCTGATGATAGAGAAGTTTGCTCTCGGCAGCGGTCCGTATGTGCTGGCGAGGCTCGCGCAGCAGTTCGATACATGCGAGGCCGTGCTGACTGCAGGACCAATCGAGTCCAAGCTCGGAGCGGTGCTGATTCCCGTTGGCGGTGTGCCTGTCTCGCTCTCTAATTCTCGAGGTTAAGCTGAACAACAAGTCGAGTTTCTGTGGGTACTTGTGCTTGTGGAGGTTCCGATAGTGTAAGAATAGAATATTACTTCAAAATGCATTCGCATTCATTCCAAAATGGGACGCGGGACATTGTTCATGCCGTTGCAGGTTGATGCTTTCAGTGGTCAGTGGTGTCAGCGCGGCCCTCAACTACGCAATGGCCTGAAGCATTGAATCTCCAGCACAGAGCTACGCTCTGCGACTTTGACTGCATGTCATGCATGAAAAGTTAAACAGACTAGCGGTGTTGATATCTTGCTGAGACTAGGAATTAAACTAAAACCATGTTAAAATTACACTGGGCTGGCTACTCCAACGGACCCAGATAGTCATACACGAGCCTCACACGGATGAGATCCTTCTTGTTGTTCAGCACCTCAACGTGGCGAACATAGCGCCGCTCACCGTTGACCGATTTGAAACCGTTGGCCTGCTTCGTCACCGTGTTGATGTTGAGCTGGATCGTCTCCATGAGGATGACCTGGTCGTCCTCGAGCACCATGTCCTCGGCGAGCCAGGCGGACGGCAGCTCGCCCCTCTTGACCCAGCGCGTGCTGCCGCGGATCTTGCCAAAGATGGGGAAGCTGAGCTCCTTCCAGGCGCCGCTGAGGATGCGGTCCTCGCGGCTGTCGGGCAGCCCATTGCTGGACTTGCCCTGGATGACGAGGCGGTCGACGCCGCCCTCGACCGTCTGCGTGATCCAGAGCTCGGCGCCGGACTTGACGAGGACCTTGCGCCAGAGCCAGCTAACGCCCTGGGCCTTGAGCATCTCATCATAGGGGTCTGAGAGGGAGGCGTTCTGGATATTTGTCAGTAAGGGTAGGTTGTCTATTGAAGGTTGTCTGTGGACAACACACCATGCGCCATTTGCCGGTTAGGTTGTGCAGGGTAATGCTTGCGGGAGCAGCCATGGCTATTACTGCTGGGTGAGTCGAGTAGAAGCAGACGGTACTTTTGGGGACAACTTTTTTTGTTTTTCTTTTTGGAATTCTTGACCCTGCCAACGCACTCATTCCTGCTCACTCACTGCCTTGATTGCCTTTATACGAATTGTGGTGCTCCTACTCGGTATGCATTGCATCTGCAGACGCTATGGGCGCTGATTGAGATGAGCCCTTTCGCGTCACCGTTCCCTTGAAAGTCAAATAAAACCAACCCCCAAACCTTTTCGTCAAACCCTTGTCGCGTTCTCGGTCGTAATCAGCAACCGCATTGACGCTCTGACGCATTCACGGTGACAAGGTGGAACCCCTCGGGGAGTCGGAAGTTCAGGCCATGAATGAAGCGTGAAGCGAAGAGCTCCGCACTCCGTGCTCCGTGACTCCGTAGATTGCCATGCATTAGCTCCTGTTGCAGCCCCAATTCCGGTGCGGCTGACGAGATCGAGTTGGTCCCTTGTCTAGGACCTTTTCTGGTGCCTTTCTAGTGCCATCGCGGGAAGTGCGCGCCGCGAGTTGCCGTCCGTGCTTAAGCCCTACAGCCAGGTTGTAGTTACTGTATGTACTGTATGTACTGTATGTATGTATGTCGGTACCTATGTAAGATATTTATTTTTAGCGACACCAGGTACATCGTCCAGCGGTTTCAAGGCACTGTACTAGTTACAGTATGTAGGTGGAACAAGCGTTACTTACTTCTATGAGGATTATAGAAAGAGGACTTTTAAGGACTACAAGATAAAATGTAAGGAAATTGTAAAATAAAAAAAATAAAAAGAAATCAGAGAACAAGGTTTTAAATATTTTGATGGAATTCTAACAAATTTCAATCCTTGCAACCAGTCCTTGCTACTCAAGGCCCGCCCTCCTTTGAGCCTACTAGTTAGTAGTACTGCGTTGGTGTCTCTACAGCGTTTCAAGTACCCGCATCTCCCACCGTTAAAGTGGCTTTCCACTGCTACGGTCAGGCTCACTTACACGACAGCCATTCATTTCGCGTTTCTTTGCCCATATTTCATGCGTGCCCAGTGTCAATGATCATCGAACAGTGGTTGAATACTCATCGAATTCTGTCAAATTTCTGATCAATCCCCATTGCATTGACATGCAGCGACCATGAACTCCAACCCCCAACAGACCCTGCTGTTGAGCCAGGTGCCTTGCCTCGGAACAGAGGTCAAGGGAAAGTCGACGACAAATGCATACCACGAGGTCAAGACTTACCTCAACTGCCGACTGGACGATGAAGATGCCATCTTGAGCGCATTTGCTCGATTCATCGCAGGAATCGCCGACACCACTCAGCCGTACTTCCATGCTCAACTCCCCGGAGGCGGCTGGCTCGTGAATTGCGAGAGTGCATTTGCGGCCACGGCGGATTCGAAGCCTAATTCGCTGGAGCTTCGGAAGCAAGACGTTCAAGGCCTGCAGGGCGATTACTTTTGCATCTCCGTATCAAAAGGTGGAATTGCCGCGGGCGTCTCGCAGCCCTCGGGCGCACTCCATCTCACTGTCGCCCCAGATGGCGACGTGTCTGCAGCCGGCTTGACTTTGAGGCTGCGTATCAGCCACGGTCCGCTGGACGCTGCAACGCATCTGCTCAAGTTAATAGCATCGCTGTTAAAGCTAAGCAGCCCTCAGCCTACATTGTTGAGTCGCTTCAATGTCGGCATCGGACTCGAGTCACAAGGACAGCTCGGCCTCGGCCAGTCAATCAATCAACTACTGACCAGTGGCATCGGTGGTGACGATGCATCTCTTGTTCAGACCGCTTTCGAGAGACAAGTTCAAAGTCGGCCAGACAACATCCTTATAGAGTACATGTATCGCGATGAAGAGTCGTCACTCGAGTGCTCGCAACACCTGACGTACAAGGATGTGGACGTTCGAGCTACGGCGCTGGCAGAACAGCTCGTGGAAATCGAGCGGTATGCCGACTGGCAGCCCATGATTGAGCAGCAGCGTGCCGTGCCAGTACTACTGCCCACATGCCCTGAGCTCATAATTGCCATTCTGGGAATATTGAAAGCCGGGTATGCCGCCTGCCCTCTGGCTCTGGATCGACCTGCTGAGAGCTTGCAAGAGGTTCTAGACGATCTCAACGCCGTGCCGGTCATTGGCCTTGGGAAGAATCCCCTGCCAATGGCTAAGCGGGGCAGCAACAACTCACGACAGTCCTCCTCCGGCACCTTCATCTGGATTGACATGGACAATGTGAGCGGGTGGAGGACCGGCCGGATCTCCACGGCGTCCATCCCGCGACCGTTGTCGGCGCCGGCAGCCAGCGACGTCGCGTACGTCATCTTCACCAGCGGCTCGACGGGCAAGCCCAAGGGCGTCCTCGTGCCGCACAGCGCAATGGTGGCCTCCATCTCCAACTTTGCCCGCCGCGTCGCGCACCTGCCCACCGGCCCGCGCCTGCGGTGGTTCATCATGAACCTCCCCAGCTTCGACGCCTACCAGCTCGACGTGCTGCACGTCATCCTGCGCGGCGGCACGCTGTGCATGGCCGAGCGGAACCTCGTGCTCACGGACGTCGAGGGCACCATCGACCGGCTGCGCGCGACGGCCACGACGACCGTGTCCAGCCTGGCCGTCATCCTACGCCCGGAAAAGGTCCCGACGCTGCAGACCATCGTCGCGGGCGGCGAGATGCTGCACCAGCAAGTGGTCGACAATTTCGGTCAGAGGGATGCCCCGGCGAGGGGGAAGAAGCGAGGCCAGCAAACCCGCCATCTCATCAACGGCTACGGCCCGACGGAAACCGCCATCGTCGTGGCGACGGAGGACATCTCCGTCACGACGCGCGGTAGCATCATCGGAAGCGCCCTGCCGAGCGCCATCATCGTCATCATCGACCCGCAGTCGGAATCCGCGCAGGAGCTGCCCGCCGGTGTCGCCGGCGAGCTCGCCATCGGCGGGCCGCAGCTCAGCCGGGGCTATCTCAACCGACCGGTGGAAACTGCGCAGGCGTTCGTCACGCACGACATCCTGGGTCGGCTGTATCGCACCGGAGACAAGGCGCGGGTGGTGTGGACCGGCGACGGGGAGCGCAAGATCGAGATCCTCGGCCGGCTCACGCTGGACCAGGTCAAGATCAACGGCCGCCGCATGGAGCTGGGCGAGGTCGAGTCGTGCCTGCTCAACGTGGCCCAGGTGCGCGAGGCGGCTGTCGTGGTCGTGCAGAACAGCATGCTGGCTGCGTTCCTGGTGCTCCGTCAGGACGGCGGCGGGGATGCGGTCAAGCTTGCGTGCAAGCAGCAGGCGAGCAGTCAGCTTGCGCCCTGGATGTGTCCGGCGAGCTACCATGTGGTGTCAAGCTTGCCGAGAACCCCGAATGACAAGGTTGACAGGAGGAAGCTGACGCGTTCCATGGAAGAGATGGGTGTGGTCAAGGATGAACAGCCGCCTCTACCCCAGGCACCTCTGCCCCAGGCGCCCCTGCCACAAACTCATCATCCAAATAAGATTCTTAACGGGGACAGCTTGGCGGATGAGAACAACGGAATCAGCAGGACAAGAGCTTTGAATGGCAACGAGACTCCCATGAAAGTAAGCGCTCTCAATGGGATAGAGCGCATTGAGCATACCGAGCCGTCCCAACCAGCCGCTGCTGCAGAGCCACGGACGTCCTTCATCTCATCCAGCACACAACCAGGCAAGAGCACGGAGGAGACTGCGGTGGATTTGGTTTACAAAGGCCTCGCTGCAGCCGTAGGAGAGGGCGTGCGCAGTCATCCTCAAGAGACGCCGATATCCAACATTGGGCTGGACAGCATCCGCGCCATGACGTTTCTGCGCACACTGCGAGCCAACGGCGTCACGGGCTTGGCCATACTGGATGTCTTGTCCGCGGGAAACATTAGCGATGTCATAACCAAACTCCGGACAGTCCTGATTCAAGAGTCACTGAACGGAGTCTTTGGTTCAGAGAGGCCAACGAGCGTCGCTGGTACAGCTCGCAATAGCATGTCGCCTTCGGACGCGGGCGGCGTCAGAGATGCAACAGCCACCAAGGGTCATGATGCCAGCGAGTATACAGCAGGAGACCGTCTTTCCAAAATCATGACTCCCGATGCTACCCCTCCAGATGGAAATTCCGTCGCGTCTCTCACAGAGAACCTCAAGTCCATCCCCTTGGACGACGAAGACGCCATCTACGAGCTCAGCCCCCAGGCCAAGATCTGGCACTACAACTACCACTGCCGCGGCACCTGCGCCCAGGCGCTGAACCTGCGAGAGCAGGACATCGAGCAGGTCCTCCCCGCGACGGGCATCCAGATGCGCCTGCTGCACCTGGCCACCGATCCCACCTACAGCGACCCGCAGCGCTACCAGGGCAAGCCGCAAGTCGACCACGTCGTGTACCGGGTGCCCCCCGGCATGGACGCGGCCCGGCTGCAGCGCGCCATCGAGACCGTCGTCAGCCGGCACGAGATCTTCCGGACCCTCTTCGCGCCGACCAAGCACCCGCTGGCCGAGTTCGCGCAGGTTGTGCTCGTCGCGGACTCGCCGCGCGCGGCGCTGCAGACGCGCACCCTCTACGTGGAGGGCCCCGGCGACGACAACGGCGCCGAGTGGAAGCAGAAGCTGGCCGTTGCGCAGGAGGACGCGGAGCGGTCGCTGGCGCTGGACACGCCGTCGATCCGCGTGGCGTACGTGCAGTCGCTGGACGAGCGGCGGTGCGTGGTCGTCTTCTCGCTGTTCCACGCCGTCTACGACGGCGTGGCGTTCCGGCTGCTGCGCGCCGCGGTGGCCGCCGAGTACGCGGGCGCGGAGCTGGCCGGCGGCGGCCTGCTCCCGTTCCGCGCGGCGGTCGAGCGCCACCTCGAGGCCGACTGGCTCGAGACCATCCTCTTCCTCATGTCGCGGTACGCCAACGTGCCCGCGTTCCGCACGGGACGGCTGCGCCCGCGCGCCTCGCTGACGCGCGAGTACGACGATCTGCACTACCGGCTGTACCCGTCCGTCTCGCACATGCGGCGCTTCTCCATCCGCTCGCGCGTCACGCTCGACGATCTGATGGGCCGGACAAGGTCCTCGGGCCTGCCCATGTCCGGCCAGGCGGTCGCGCAGGCCGCGTGGGCCAAGATGCTGAGCCAGACGCAGCGCGCGGGCAGCCCGCAGGCGGACGCGCAGGGCGGCGCGCCGACGTACGTCGAGTTCACCACGGCCGTCCACGGACGCTACTCGGACGAGGCCCGGCGGACCATGGGCCCGCTGCTGGCCGGCCTCCCGATGATGGTGCCCATCTCGGACATTCGCGCGCAGAGCAGGACCAACAGGGACGTCTGCAACGCGCTCGCCGTGCAGCACCAGCAGCTGCTCCGGCACATGGCCATGCCCTGCCCCAACGTGGAGATGGCCCAGGTCGGCATGGACCGGGCGGACACGGGGCTCGTGCTGCAGATCCACGACCTGGAGGACGAGGACGGCGGTGACGCGCGGACGAGGCTGCCGGACTTGCCGCTCTTCCACCACGACCAGAACGTGCTGCCTCCGTACAAGCCGCTCGACACGGGCTTCGTCATCATGGTCGAGGTGTGGCCGGGAGTCGCGGGCGGCGACGACAACTTGACGCTCATCTGCAGCTACAACAGCCAGCGCCCAGGCTACGACTTTTTGTCCCGCTCTTGGGTGCTCAGTGCGGTGGTGAGCTTTGATGAGGCGATGGCTGATATCCTTGAGAACCCCGAGTCCTCCTTTTGTGCAGGCCCGGTTCTTGTAAATGGCCATGAATGAAGTATCAGTTGCTAGAAGCGGGAGTTTTCACTGTATTGCTACATGCCGCGCTAATTAATCATTTGCTTTCAGTATTATCCATTTTGGCGCAACTTCTTTCATTTAATTTCTTCTTGTTGGATTGTAAAGGAAAAAGGTCAAGGGATCTGATTCGTGCAGGGTAGCAATGCTGAAGAATGAGCAACATGTATAAAGCAGGGAAAGTGAGACGCCGCAGTTGCCCACATGAAATTTTTATTACTATTTCAGGGAGCTCCCAGAGAATGCCTCCGTAGGTATACATAGCTTTAATTAATATAGTCGCGAATTAAGGATTCTCTGCCTGGAAGGTTTTGGACTCGGTCGGCTCCATATCGGCCGCCACGAGTTCCAGAGGTCCATAATAATATCTGTAACCGTAAAAAAGCCAAAGCACAGCCGCGAATAACATGGTGGCGCCGATAATTGTCGATGCATAGTTCCTATGTGTTTCGCGCTGTTTAGTACATCGTTGCTGTGGTGTAAGTGAGCGGCATGGGAGACTCACATATCTTGTGCAGTAACAGGATAATTGACAGGGAACGAGACAAACAAGACCATGAAACAGCCAAAGAAGAAGGCTATCAAATGCACCGGGAAAGAAAATCTGCCCATGTTGAAAGGTCCCTTTGCTAGGTCTCTTTTCCACCATGCCGTGTAAAAGACATTGATGCCGATAGGCACAATATAGGATAGCTGGAACGCAACTAGGACCAGGGTGAGGAATCAATCCACGAAATCCACTGGTTGACCAATATATTGACCTCAACACGCGTCAACGTCAACCCACGACTTGAATTGTTACATAATCAACCAATCCACGGTGCTGCGCATTTTGATGGACGATATGGATGGATTGACCAGTCGTCCAGCATCGCGAGAAACGGAAGCTCTGCTGCAGGGTAAGAGGCCAACCTAAGTCGCTCGCTGGGGCCGACGTAACACTAGTTGTCGGCACTATCCACCCACTACAGTACGGCGGGCGCGCCTTGTCGCGTCCTGCGACGCGTCGCCATTTTAGGCCACCTGCAACACGAGGCGACTGGCAGCTGAAACATGGCCGAGCCAGTAACTACCAACATCGAACCTAAAACACCAGCTAGCGATGATACCCCGCACGATGCTTTACTGCTCCCGAGGCTTGCCCTTCTAGACGCGGGAAAAATTCCTTTGACATCCTGGACGCCATCCTCAGATGAGGAGCAGCGCATATTCCGCGTCTGGAAGGGCTTCACACTAGCCGAACGAACCAAGGATACGGTGTCTTGGATATGGGACTACGGCGTTGAGATTCAATCAGAAGCGTCCAGGCGATGGATCTGCATGCCGTGCGTGCGCCAAAAAGCATCATCACCACAGTCATACGAATCAAGAGGCACACAGAATGCCGAGCACCACCTCTGGAAGTCTCACGGCTACTGGGATCCGTCAGGACGACGACGAACGCCACTGCAGACGAAAGAGGGAAGGAAAGCCTTCGCATCGATCACAGACCTCATGGGCCTCAAACGTTTGGAGCCTAACGACCAGGCCCTGGCGAACAACCTAATCCGACGATTCGATCAAGCCGAGTTCCAGAAGCTGGTGGTGAACTGGATAGTAGAGAGCCAGCAGTCATTCAGGCAGGTCGAACATCCACGTCTGCGACAAATATTCGAATACCTGAATCCTGCGGTGCGTATCAAGGATGCGCATGTTACTGCTAAGACTATCCAGAGCTTGGCTATTCAGCAGTTCGAGCGCCATCGCGATGCCGTTCAGCATGCATTGAGGAGGTCTCCGGGCCAGATACATATCGCTTTCGATGGCGCGAGGACCAGAAACCGTCACGCATTATACGGCGTGACGGCTGTCTTCCGAGATGAGGACAACCAACTCCGAAAGCTTGTCCTGGGCATTCCGGAGCTGGTGGAACGACACTCCGGCGAGAATATCGCTGCTGAGATCCTTGACATTATTCGCTCCTTCGGCATCGAGGACAAAGTGGGTTACTTCACCCTCGACAATGCAGCGAACAACGACACGGCGATGCGCGAGATCGCGCAAGAGTTGCACTTCGATCCGGTGCGACGGCGCGTTCGATGCGTTGGCCACATTCTCAATCTCGTCGTCAAGTCCCTTCTGTTTGGAAAAGATGTCGAGGCGTTTGAGGACACCGTCGCGAAGGGCGAAGCACTGGCAAGGGCAGCGCACGACACGTGGATGCGGAGAGGCCCCGTCGGCAAAGCTCACAACTTTGCCATTTGGGTCCATCGGTCGGATGTTCTGACGCAGTTGCTTCGCCAAATCCAACAAGACTCGTATGCGGCAGCTGACGACGCCGAAGTTGGGAAGCAACGGCCAGTCGACGTGGTTATTGACAACGATACCAGATGGCTATCCCAATACTACATGATCAAGCGGCTGTTGCGACTGCAGCCTTTCTATGAAGAGTTCATTGCTAAAGCAAAGAGAATCTTCCGAGATGGCCGGAGAGGAGAGGTAGGCCGGAGGTTTCCTCCTTGTCTTGAGGAGTCAAGCTTCCTCACCGAGAACGATTGGGCGGTGCTCAGGACTTTTGACGAGATCCTCTCGGACTTCCACGTGGTTGTACAAGCGCTCCAGGGCGATGGGCAGCCGCGTTGTCGCGCCTCCGGCATACGAGAGACCTTCGGTTCGATGACTGACGTGCTAGAGGCATTTGAGTTCCTTCTGAGCAAGCTGGAAGACGCAAAGTCGCAGATCGAGACGCATCCCGAGCCGGAGCATTTTGGCATTAACGTCAATCTTGGCTGGATGAAGCTGGACAAGTACTATAATACCTTGAGAGACACGCCGGTCTACTACGCTGCCGCTGCTTTGCATCCTGGGCTGCGATGGACTTATTTTGACGAGATTTGGGGCCGGCACCACCCGGAATGGGTTGAAGAAGCGAAGCAGATTGTGCAGCAGCTCTGGAGCAATGAATATAGTAACCTGCAAATCACAGTCGCATCCACTGCCGATGGGCCAGCGCTAAAAAAGCAGAAGACTGTGCTGTCCTCATTTGATAGGTACCGTAATAGACACCGGCAAAGCAATGCACCCACTGCCGGAGCAGATGAATACGCACGCTGGCAAGCTAGCATGTCGGAGCTGGACAGAGATGTGGCTGACCCGGTGGAGTATTGGCACCTGAAGAGATTCGAGTATCCTAAGCTGTCTCGAATGGCACTTGATGTGATGACAGTGCCGGCCATGAGCGCAGAGTGCGAGAGGCTGTTCTCGGCAGCAGGGCTAATGGTTACTCCGCTGCGGAACAGGATGGATGCAGGAACAATTGGACTTATCCAAACCTTACGCTCGTGGCTACGCGCGGGAATAATCAAGGATGTTGACAATATACTGCTGGACAGGGCTGTATCAATGGGGCTTGGGGAGGATTGCTCAACGGAGGAGTTTCGAGGATGAGGCGGGGTAAGGGGGTTTCACGATAGCTTCAAAATTACTCAATTAGGAAATCGATGTGGAGACGACATGGGTCCTCAATATTGTGGCCATCAACCCACGAGAAGGCTTCGTGGACTCAACCCACGACAGCGCTGCTGAGTAAGCTGTCAATTCCATCCACGACAAGCACTCGTGGACGTGGGTGGATTGATTCCTCACCCTGACTAGGACACCCGCCATCAGACCGTAGAATGCTGTCGTGTTCCAGATATAAATGATAAATACGGCAATTGAAGGTAACAGTAAAACAAGGTTGGCTAGTACTGGCACACACAGCCGTGGGTGCAGCTTGGCGAAGGCCGCAGGCAGGGCGTTGTCGCGAGCCATGCTCCAGATGGCGCGGGATGCAGCGCCCCAGAGGTCGAATCCGGCAGCCATGGCCACGGCAGAGCTTATGCAGTTGAGGAAGCAGGATAGGCCGACGTTGGAAGTGCTGTTGATCAGGATCTGCGTGAATGGACTCATAGTCCCGATGGGCGAGGCAAGTACCTCGCCAACATCACCGATACAGAAGAGAACTGCAATAATGAAAAAGAAAGTCATCAATGCTGTAGCACCAGCCTGTAGTACCACTGTATTAGACAAAGTGATGGGTCAGCGCGTCACTATACATCGCAAAGGCTATAGTCGCCTCCGCCGTGGTGGAATGCGTAGCTTACTTGCTCGAGGGACGAGGATATTCGCTCCCTGTATCTCTTCACTGAAATGGGTCACAGTGTCGAGAGAAAAGTAGGCGTATAGTGCAGAAAGAAGGCCGATAGACCAAGAAACAAAGTTGCTGTCCCAACCAGTGTGGTTCTGGAAGCTCGTGAATACATATGTGGCGTCGTGCTTTTCTTTGGTGTATCCGAGTAGGACGCCAATGACAATAACGTAACCGACTACGTGAAGAACAAGAACTGAAGGTAGGACTCTGTGTCAGAAAGTTGGTGGAGAATAGCGAGCGTCTGGCTCTTGGGCTATGGGAAACCTACCTGCTGTGTTCATGTAGTGCAAAAACTGCACGGCGAAGATGTTGATGATGGCCCAGCACGCCATGCAGGCAATGCAGATCTAGATATTCAACATCAAGCAGTGTCCGGTGCTAGAGTGGATGGATTGGTCCTCACCAAGAATGCATGCCAAGTCTTTGGATCATACCCTGTGGTCACCATCGCGTAGGACTGGATCTGAACTGCGACACCCATGCCACATGATAAGGCGCCTAGCCAAAGACCAGCCACGCCCAACCATGCAGTCGTCCAACTCTACCACGCAATCAGTCGGCGAAGAATCTCTTGTCAGTAGCGAGCGGTATCCTGACTCACCAACAGGCGAGAGTATTTCGCCGGAGCGAGTTTGGCTGCCCAAACGTACTGACCCCCAGACGAAGGCCACATGCTATGAGCGATACTTTTTGTTAGCGACGGCCAGGAGAGTAGATGTAGAGTTGCGTATAAAAGAAATGACAACCTTGCAAATTCGGCCAGGGCACAGGACATGCAGACGATTCCGACTGAAACGAAGACCCAGCCCCAAAGGAGGCAGACAGGACCGCCACCAGCAAGTCCCTGGGCTATGGAAGCAGTCCAGCCCTCCCACTATTCGCAAAGTTGTACCCATCAGCAGCGAGCTCATTCTTGGTACAGGCAAGGTGATCATACCGCGCCTGAGGTGCAGACGGCAACACCAAATGCGGTCCAGAAGTTGAACCTCTTCTTGATCGTGGATGTCCCATTGGTAGTTGCGGTATCCAACTCGGCGAGGGAAGAGCCCAGAGGTTTCTCAGTTCCGAGCATATCGAAGAGCAATTTGCTGTATATTCTGTGACCGGAGCCGGGGAAAATGAAAGCTGGGCTGTACACGTCCGGGCCCGTTTTTAGGTGTCCGTATATACTGTTCGCGTGACAAGCGTGCGCGCTGAGAGCAATGAAGTGTTTGGTGCGTCGCTTTCCACTCTATTAGCAAGTCGATTAGTTGACCAAGTAGTGCAGAAAAGAGCAGAATGGACTAGCTATCTGCTTGCCAGACAGTCCCATTTAAGCCCAATACTTGGCTTTTACTTTTTACTCTTACTTTTTAGACAGGCAGCTCTCTATTGGTCAAGTTTTCCCGCCTGTCGTAATTTTGCGCCGGGTAGGCAGATGAGAGGCGCTCTGATACTGAGTTACTGACTCGATTCTGCTGAATGGCCTACATAGCTATACAATTGCTAAACAAACAACTAGGTACGGATACTTAGTGGCAACCCACTGACTACATACATAGTTAGTAACCCCACAAGATCTTTGTCCGTTCCGTGTCATTCACTCAGCGAATTGGAGTAGATTCGGTATCAAAACCATATATAGAAGGGCTTCATATTGATATGGAAAGTATTTGCAAAGTGCTTTACAACCAGAATATTTGACTAGAACGTCGAAAACTACCAGCTATTTACAGTATTTCTGCTTTACGTGCTGCCTCGGATAATGAGTTGCGCTCGGGCTCTCTCTACAGGGAGAAGGTTAAGGGTGTCGTCAGCAGTCCCCTTAGCCACAGGTTAGTTGCATCCTCAATCAACCCTTCTAGCTATGATAGGTCCCCTTACAGGCGATGAGACGCTATTGGGTTCATGTTTGGGGTGGAGTCTAATCCGGCGGTCACGGAAAATCATGGGCCAATTACAAGACAATGCCTCTCATCTACCCACCCGAATTGTGGCAAAATCAGCGATGCGATGGAGAATATTTAGATTGCGGGGTTAGTTCAGAGATAAGGGGGTTCGTCCACCACACGAAAACCGTGGGCCAGAGGCACAGCAACTGTCAGGTCGAGTGCAGCGAGGGGGACTGGCATATTTACTTCTTCTTCGCATCGTCTACTGCCAACCTCTCTGCCATGCACAATCCTTACAGAAGAAAGGTCACCGTGGCTTGTGGCTCCTGTCGGAAGCGAAGGGCAAGCACAAGATTCATTGTCATCCAACCAGGCACTGGGAACTAATGCAGCAAGCGCCTGTGTAGGTAAAATGTAGCGGTACTCAGCCATGTACGCTCTGTTGCGAGAGTGGCCGCCTGTGTGAGTTTGACGCCGATGGCAGAAGTCGTCGCGGTCCAAAACCAAGACAACCTGCCAGCCACACGCAGACGCAAAGAACTGTACGCCCTTTGGCCCCCCGCCGTCCGGTTTCCAATCATGAGGTTGTGCCACCCGCCAGCATTGGAGTCGGCGACGAGCCGCCATGGCCAAATCAGGAGATGCAGGCGGCTGAGGAGTTGTTGACTCGAATCGTGGCCGAGGACAGCGACGGCGAAAACAGTGACGATTGTGAGCATGACAGCGACTGTAGCCCTGACGGGTACCCTCTACACGATCCGCTTCAATGGAAGCCTGGTTTGGAATGCCTCCTCTACCATGACGACTCCATTGCCAATGTGTAGGTTGTCATGATGCTGTTTTGACCTTTTGCTGACTGCAGTCCGCATAGCCTTCCAGGTCTGGACATGAATCTTGTATGCCACCTACTGGAGGTATTCATCTCACTGTCAAGCGCACAGTTAAGATTGTTGCTATCGCCGTCCCAAATTGAGTCTCATCTATCAAGCGGCGCAATGTCGCGCTGCCTTGTCCTGGCCGCATGCGCATCCGCAGTAAGGTTCACTCTGCACAAAGCAGTAGCAAGACCGGATGCTAGACAGTTCGCCGACGGGATAGCACGCGAGGCACGCAAGCGCATACACATCTCCAGCGACTTCAACATTCAAGTCAACACAATAAAATCCATCTGCATCCTTGTCGATTATTCCGCGAGCAAGGCCGACGGTCGGCAGGCTTGGGCTGACATTGGTGAGCTACCCGTGGACGCCATCGGAATCTTCAGGCCGAGGAGAATACTGACAGCACCACCAAGCAATGGGTCAAGCCCTGATAGATTTGGCTCGATCTGAATGTGAAATGGATCTGGAGCCGGGAGATGGATTGAACAGTGCGGAGCGCTACCTTGCCGAAGCACAATTAACACACTGTCTCGGTCATCCAGGCCTGTACCCGCCGCGACAGCGACCAGACAGAGCCTTGAAACCAGATGCTTCGGATACAAGCGTAAGCTTGGGCCCTCCAGGTTTGGTGAATCTACTCGAGATTCTCATGCGCGTTTATCAGCTTCAATCAGTGCCGGTCAAGGAACAAGAACCGCCGCCCTGGACTCTTCATTCCAAGTTTCGTACGTTGCAAAACCAGCTGGAAGAGCATCTTCTTCATTACCCGGAAATATTCCGTCTTTTCTTAAAATCTCATTCTAGGCATCATTTGAGAGAGCAAGATATAGAGGCATTGATTTCTTCGTTAGTTTGGCATTGTTGCGTTGTTGTTCTGAACCGAAATTTCCTTCCGATACCTGTTAAGATGTCAGCAGGGACCGACCCGGGAAAAACGGTGAAGAATATCCATTTCCCTGGAGCGCCATATCTATTTGTGAAGGAAAAGGCATACCGTTGCGAGTCAAGCGCAGACGCAATATTTGGCATATGCCGTGAGATTGTGAGAGCAAAGGCCTTTCACTCGGTAAGTTGTGCTTCTCGGGAAAAAAAAAACAGAAAAAAAAAAAACAAAGAAAAAACAAAGAAGAGACTTGACTAATAAGAGAGATTTAGTATGCGACCCTCGTAGGTTTCGCGTGCACACAAAGCGCACTGGTAGTCATCAACCAACTAAACCGGTCGTCAAAGCCCTACGAACCCCGGATCGTAGGTAACCTCAAGACAAGTCTTATTATTCTCGGAGCTTTGAAAGATTTCTACACTCCAGCAGAATATTGGGTATGAATGCTAAGCCTCTGACCAAGTGCGCGAGACGTGGCTGAACATTGACATCCGCAGATGAACATACTTATTCAAGCTCACGACTCAACGATGCAAGCTATGCCTACCTCTGATGACGTTGATTCAGCCTTCAATGGATTTTTCAATAGGTTCTTTGGTATAAAAGAACCGGCATTCGTCCCTCTAGATCCTAGGGAGACAGATGCAGCAAAAGGTTCCAAAGGGACCCAGGAGCCGATCCGAAGTAAAGAGCGCCGCGGAGAAGATATTTCCCAAAACACTGAACGCCCAAATATTACCACATTAGACAAAGACTCGGAGTGGCTTCAAGCGTACACAGGGCATCTGTCAGGGGACATTGGGTCAGATGACGCTTCGGACAAGGTTGACGCAAGCACGAATCCGACAGTGTTTCGTGACAGGCAGATGGATTCCAGCAAGACGACAGAAACACTTGCGCTCCTCAGCGCAAACGAAGAACAAGTTTCAAACACTTTCAATACGGGAACAGAGACTGTGGAGTTTCTGGACAACATGGGAGCCGCGATTCTGACGGCCATGTCGGGCAACATACGCAGTGCGTCTCCAAACCTCCGAGATACTCACCCGGAGCAACTCGAGCTGGAGCATGTTGAGCACTTCGCGCAAGAGAATGCAAAAAACGCATTTCAGGCAAATTTCGACCACGTGTCTTCATTTTCAGAACTCGTAGGGTTCAACTTGGACCTAGGCGTATTCCCAGGGCTGGATCTTGTTGTTGAGGGTCCAGATATGTTTGACGCGTTCAATTATAATGATACTCTAAGCCCTAACGGATTCTACATATAAATAGCATCTTTACAATCGAAGAAGTACTTGAATTAGCATTGGAAAAAGGGGGGGGGGGGGGGAGGGGGCGCAAACCAGTCCATGTTTCGGTAGTTGCAAGAAACCCCAACTTCCCCGCATGCGATGTATGCACCTATGTACTATCTTTTATCTTTTATCGTGTGGTGGAGAATTAGAAAGGGCATCTCCGAACCCCCGGATTACCCACCTTGCTGGATCTCTCCCCAAAACTTGGTCACCCTTCTGGAATCGTCAACACACAAATGTAACACGGCACGAACTTGCCTGGACAACGCCGCAAAACAACAACAACAACAACAACAACAACAACAACAACAGATCATGGAAGAACAGAACTTGACTCGGCCTGAGAAGCGGAATGATACTGGCGCCTGCTGGACGTGCTTCGACAATAGCCGGCAATGTGATGCAAGCTTGCCGCGTACGTGCCAACCCCCGCCCCGCAGATGGATCGTGAACCTGGCGAGGAGACTGATGGTTGACCTGCCAGACTGCGACGAGTGCTCCAAGCAGCGCATCAGATGTGGCGGATATGGAGTCCGAATACGATGGTCATC
This sequence comes from Cordyceps fumosorosea ARSEF 2679, assembly GCF_001636725.1. Taxonomy (NCBI): domain Eukaryota; kingdom Fungi; phylum Ascomycota; class Sordariomycetes; order Hypocreales; family Cordycipitaceae; genus Cordyceps; species Cordyceps fumosorosea. The sequence continues at coordinate 56,578 of NW_017387338.1, read as the reverse complement.
AGGCGTCTGGGGCCCCAAGAGGAAACGAGTTGCAAAGTCCAAGGGCAGATATCCTTCCGCCGGACGCTCGCCATTGAACCCTGAAGTGGCACTTTCAGTTGCTATATCTGCCCTGGGACTGCCAGGAGAGGAGAGCTTCTACATGACACATTATTTCCGTACGTGGAATTGTTTCTTCCGCTGTTCCTCGCTTCTCATTCCATATCAACCTGCTCACTCAATTACGGCCAATTATTCGCCATCATGACTTGCTAATGTCGGAAATGTCTAGAAAACATCTCCAGAATAGCGTTGGCCATCGACTACGACACAAACGGATATCGCTCTCTGCTACCAATGGCCATGCAAGAACCCGCCGTGCTCAATGCCGCCATCGCGGTTGCGGCATCTCATTACAGCCGCTGGCAACACACTGCCGACACGGTCTCTCGTAGATATCACCGCGCGGCGTCACAAGCGCTGCACGATCGTTTCATGGCGCGAAGCAATATCCACCGTCAAGACGTCCTGGCCGCCATGTTGCTCTTGGTCTCGTTTGAGGTATTCTCGGGCTCGAGCCGTTGGAAAGAGCATTTTCATGCAATCCGCGGCTGGATTCGGTCCCGCGGCAACTGTTCCGACCTCGACCCTTTTCTCAAAACGTGGGTTTGCCTGCTGGATACGCAGAGCTCACTCAACCTCGGCCAGCCAGCGATGCTGGAGCTCATGCCGTGGCTTGATGCGGCAACGGATGCAGTTGCACAGAATGACTGCGTCGACGCTCTATTTGGCTGCTCCTCCAAGTTGGTAAAGTTAATGGTAAGTGCGCTGTCACAGTCACGAAGCCGAAACAGGAGCCATGTCGGGTCCCAGACGAGACATTGTTTCATTCATCTAGCGCACGTCCTGACGACCATCTTTAGTGGAAGGCTTCCCGGCTGTGCACATCTTCCGGGCACGGTCAGATAACAAAACAACAAGTGTGCGCTCGAGCGGAATCCCTGCAGGAGCAAATTAGAGCAACTGCGATGCCGCCCAGCTCCACGCCCACGGTCAACATTTCCTGTCAGCGGTCCAGCCAGCCGCTTACTGCGATAGGAATGGAGCAGGAAGAACTGCGAAGACGGATTGTGTCTACCGCTGAGATTTTCCGCCATGCCTGCCACGTATACGTATATCGTATTGCCAACGGGCCGGAGGTAGCCCTAACACAAGAATTACAAGAATCTCTGAATACAGCACAAGAACTCTTGACAATGGTTCCTGACGCTCTCGGTCCCGGAGCTAACCTGGGTTGGTGTTTGGTGGTTCTGGGAGCCGAAATGGATCTGGTGCATGAGCGGGACTACATTGAATCGAGGCTGGATGGGCTGCATCTCTTGGGACTCGACAACACCAAAAATGGGCAGAGGATACTGGAAGAAGTTTGGGCGCACAAAGATCTGGTCGTGCAGGGGCAGGCGTCGCCAGAAAGCTGGCAGGATGCCATGCAACGTATTGGTCAGTCACAAATATTGGTTTAGCTAATCAATTAATGCGAATGATATCTGCGTTCTGGCCTTTCACTACTTATTGCTAGACATCACTCCGAAGGGACATCATTTACTCGCGCGCGGCGACCGCGCCGCCTTGGTCGCCTTGGCCGCCGACTTCGCCCCCTCCCCATGCTATATCCAATAGCTTCTCGAGCTTCATGGGCGGTCGAGTTCTCTCTGAAAAGTGCTCGACCAGGTTCAACTCTCCTTTGAGCTTGGAGAAATCGTACGCACCCAGAGCCACGGAGGACCCGAGGTCTGCCAGCAATGTGCTCAACTGATCGACGCCTCCCGGGAAGTGTTCTGTGATGTGCTCGTTGCTGGGCAAGATTCTGCGGTCTGTGCGCTGCTGCAATGCCGAGATGGACTGGTGCTGCACGGCAAGGTTCCTTCCCCGGCTCCTGTTTACCATTTTCACCAGCTCATTCAGCGTGACGGTGCTCGACGCGGTGGTCATAACAAGTGGCCATGTTTCCAGTTCGAGGGCGAGGGCCGTGTATCTGGCGACATCCTTGGTATACGACGTGGCCATCTTGACCTCACCGTCTCCTGGGATGAGCGCGACGCCGTTGGCCGCGTCGACGAACAGGTGCAGTTCCCTGAGATGCGTCGAGACGTTGGGCATACCAAAGTAGTCCATAAGCATCCCAGGATATATGTAGGTGAACTCAAGGTCTGTCTTCTCTAGCTCGCGCCTGGCAATGGTATGAAACCGCTTATCCGGGTAGGGAAGGACATGGCCCGGGAGGTCGTAGTCGATGTTGAACTCGGACGGGATGAAGCGCTTGACGCAGGGCGCTCGCTCCGCGGCTCGGATCAGCCTCAATTGCGAGTCGCTTGCAGCTCGAAAATCCAGCGCAAAGGCACATATGACGGTGTGGCAGTTGTACTTGACGAGAACCTCGGCCACTGCCTCCTCTGAACTGTAATCAGTCTGAATAATCTGGGCCTGAGGCTGGGCGGCCAGCGAAGGCATGGTGTCCGGCGGCATCTAGAATATGGAACCAGGTATTAGTTGGCTGCGTTGATTCAATAGCTACAGCTAATCCCAGATGGCAGTATTCCTCATGCTATAGGTAGAAACTAACCCTTCGTGAGAGGATATAAACCTCGTACTGCCCAATTTCTAGAATGGACTCGGTGATGAGCTTGCCCAGATCACCAAGGCCGCCCGCGACAAAGACGACGCCAGGCATGATTGTGTACAGGCTTGGGAGATGAGAAAATCTTTCTTTTTCACGAAAAAATTAAACTTTCCGCAAGGGGTGATATCGACAGCCCTCGGTCTACCTAACGTTATTGTAGCCAGGGCTTATAACGTTGTGCTAGAGGGCAGGAGCCGGTTAGCAAGTCCTGGGCAGGCAGATGGGGTAGCTACTGTAGCAGAAGAGCTATACAGACGCTATCCATATTGCAGTTGCTTGACCTCGGGAATATTTTTTGATTGGCCGCAAGATGTCGGACAACTAGTTGTATGGAACCTGGGACGATCTCGCCAATAATAATGCAGACAAACTGAGAGCTCATCCCGACTGCTGCATGATGGTGTCTTGGCGACATCCATGTCCACCAGCGGAGCGAGTTTGGGTATCAGCGCAAGTCATACCTAAAAAGTTAAATAAATAATTGTGACCAAAAGCGCGAGTACAATCAGCCAAGATGCCCACTTTAGTCCTTTCCGATGTCACTCTCCAAGGCCCTGTTCTGTTGGGAGAGGGCCGGGCTTTGTCTAATTGACGTCTAGAGTAAGCTGCTAAAGCGAACTTCCGGTAATAGAAAGTCATACATGCTGCTAACAAACATGACTCCGACATACAAGGATGCGAATAGTGTTTAGTTTACGCTTGCAGTGCTCTCGATTTTGCAGCTGCGGATGATGTAAAGTATTGCGACGAGTAATATGCCGACAGGGGTAAGGTAGCATCATCACACCGAACGGACAGAAGATGCGGCTAATCCTTTATACATGGAAGCGACACAAGTATTCGCATTGCATTAAGTAAAGACGTTGAAAAGTAATACCCCAACTCGTTCACATTTTACCTGATGGCTATCTTGGCAGGGCCAACCTTTCTGCTCTCTAGGTTGTAGTCGCCTCCCGCAGGGAGGGCTAGTTCCTGGATACTCCCTGGCTTACCAGACTTGACATCGGCAGCCAAGTCGGCAAAGTGCTCCTCGGATGCTCTTTCGATGTCGTACTCAATCACCCACTCCGGTCGTGGCAGATTGAGAGCCTGGGGGTTCTCCAAGATCTCGTCGCCGTCAAAGTCAAAACTGTGGTACCCATCCCGGACCGTGATGGAGGCCATGTGCGTGACGTGCGAGCGGTTGAAGCGAATCCTCTCCATCACGCGCAGGGCAAGAGGTACGTCGCCCTCGGCTCGCTGCAGGCACACGGCGAGCGCGACGCCGTCCTCCATCGCCTGGGAGCCTCCCTGTGCAGAAGTGGGCAGGTGGCAGTGCGCCGCATCGCCAATGACCACGATGCGCGCCGATGGGCTCAGCCACGTATTTAACGGATCGCGCCATACCAGCTTGTAGTCAACGATGTTGGTCTCCGGCGTCGCTTTTACGACTTCAAAAAGTCTCTGCTCGAACCCGCCCTCGGTTAGGCATGCCAGCACATCCTCTCTCCTACCCGGGAATGACCAAGATTCACCAATGTCTTCCGTGTCCTACGTATGACCACTATTAGTAGGTTGCGATGGTGCGGGAACCGGCTCTTGCGCAGCATCTTTCTTTTAAACTCGCCGATGGCCTACCTTGTGCGTCAGGACCCAGCCAATGTCCTTGCCATGATTCCAGGTATATACGACCATGTGTAGGTCTTTTCCCACCCACAGTTTCGTCGTGTCCGTGGTAGGGTCGCAAAACACCTCCAGGGCTGGATTCTTCCGATGTTCTTGCGTCAAATTAAAGTGTGCGCGGAAGATGGCGTATCCGCTCTTGACCTTTGTATCGGGAAGGCCAAGAACCTGCTGGCGAGAAATGGATCGGGGGCCATCAGCAGCCACCACAACATCCGCAGTGAATTGCCTTCCACTGGCCGTCACAACTCCGGGCTTTTCCCCGTCGACGTACTGCACCACGCGGTCGCCGTACTCAAAGGCCACGCCGAGCTCTACTGCATAGTCGAGCATGACCTTGTGCATCTGACCCCGGTGGCCGCCATACTGCCTCCAGAAATGGTGCGGCTCCAGAATCCAATCCTCCTCCCAAATCATGGTTCCATCAGCTTTGCAGTACTGCAGCTTGTCTCCCTGGTTGATGCAGACCTTCATGAGGTCACGGCCAACGCGGCCGGCCTCCCAGGCCTCGATGATGCGTCCACCGTTGGGGAAGAAATCGATGATATCGCCGTAGGCAAGACTTGTAGGGTAGGTTTCGATGACGGTGACTTGCATGCCGCGTCGACGGCATTCAATGGCTGCCGTCAGGCCACCAAAGCCGGCGCCGACGATGAGGACGTGTAGGTTCTGCTCAACCATGGTGTATGAGTGGCAAGAAGGGGTAGTAGGACGTAGTAGTAGGATCCGGCGCAAGCTCTCAACGCATCGATTTACGTTGGGGTTTTAACATGCAGCTATCACTACGGTCAAAGGCGGCCTTGCCATTGAACACGCCATGTTAAATGCGGACCTAGCTCCTGTGGCTTGCGGTCCCCCATACCTGCTTGAAGACACGCGGAGGGGGCACAATGTAATGGTCGAAAGGGACCCGGAAAGGGTTCCCGCCCACCCTGGAAGAATGTACCCCTCACGGTTCGGGGTTGCGGGGTGCTTTCTTCCAAGAATAGCGGTTTAATACCTGATTGGCTGATCGCTGGGACAATCGACTGCACCAGCCTCATCCGTATTAGGGTATGTTGTGACTGTAGAAATGCCGTTAGGGGTAGGAGGTGTATGGTAGGTATAGGGTAAGTGAATAGAATTGCCGCCGTAGTTATGAGACTCCCATTTGCGATTCCACTTCATTCTTTCTTGGCTGACCTAGGTGCTCTACGTTGCCTAGGTGCTCTACGTTGCCTCGATGCGCGAACTTGCACGCGTTTGGAAAGGCAGCCAAAGGCAATGGACTCGATGTTATCAAGCCGGATTAATAGACTATTGGCCCTAATCCAAAGGACCGAATTATTTTCCGTCCGCAAGCCAGAGACCTCAGTTATAACACGAGACCGGTGCCCTTCACCTCTCGGATTTCCTAAAGTACATTAATCCTCAAGGTCCAAGCCAGCTTAATTCCATTTTCAGCTCGAAAGAAAGTCAACCAACGTCCTCATCATGGTTTTCGAATGGCAGGATGAGGGGAGGTTCCACCATGTGCCTAAGCTCACACCTGGACCTCCTAATGTTTACTTTGGTACGAGCCTTGCGCAGCCAATTTTTCCAGAAATGGCTGAAAACCGCGCCAGTCTGCTGATACCATCTATGATCTAGGCGATATTTTCTCGACTGCCTCGAGTGATGCGCCGAATCCGCTGACCGGTTCGTTGTTTCTGCTCGAGAAGCTGGAAAACCCAGAGCCGGCTCCGACGTACACCTATGATGAGAGCGGTATTGTGGTCAAGGGTGAGTCCGCCAGTTCCGTGCACAGAGATGGCTATTAACAATTCGTCACATCGCAGGCGAGTTACACGTTGTGGATGAGAAGGGAAACACTGCGAAGCTGTTGCCCGGCGATACCTTCTTTATCCACCGTGGGAGTACCATTACTTTCTCGACCCCTCGGTATGCCGTCGCTTATAAGGTAGCAGCTCGTCGTCAGGCTCATTAAAGGTCGAGGGTAGTGCAGGATTGTGATGTTGGCAGATGCTTCCTGTGGTGTTTGTGAGAGAGATGGAGTGTAGGAACATGTGCATCCATACTTTCAGCATGATGAAGTCTCCCTAATATATACGCTCCATCAAGCATACCAAGGCGCAACTTGCAGAGTGAAGAGTGCTCACAGTCGCTGGCCCGAAGATTTCTTGTTGCATAATGCGAGCATCCTCAGGGACGTCAGCGAAAGCAGTGCTTCGGGCGAGATGCCCCTTCTCAAGTATGATGAGCACGTTGCCGGCGCGATTGCAGGAGCGAACTTCCAAATAGTAATCATCCTATTTCCTAGCGTCAGCTATTTTTTTTTATTTCTTACTTTCATTCCACTTCAATGTTCTTCTGAGTGTAGTGCGCCGTGTAAGTTTCTTCAAGATGTGATTGGGGGGCTCACAATGGCTGCTTAATACCAGACTTACATCCGGTTGCCGCGCAGTGATGTACGACGGTGCTATCGTTAGTGGCCCTGTAATTGGATTTTTCGTAAAGTGTAGTTCTTGCATTAACGCTTGATCATTATATCCCCTCACTTGAGATGTAGCACTATAATACTGATGACAACTCTTTTTAGGATAGGGATGTCCACGTGCTTGAGACCTGTGGCCACTTCAAACAGTTCGGGTACATTCAGAAAAGGTGGCTGTTATTGCGGAATCTGTTGTCCAGGGAATCCCGGTAAATCCCCATAATATTCCGTTTTCCGTTATCCAAATATGGAAAGAGCGAGCAGTTCACAGCTCCACTGTAATTGGCTGCAATTTTCCGTCTTTGCACCCTTTGGCTGGCGGGAAAGTCGCAAGGAAGAATAATTGTGAGAATCAAAACGTAGGGTAGATGGTTATAAGCAGTCGAAGGCATGGCAGTTATGGCAAGACAGAATCTTCTTTCAGCTCATCGACTCTCCTACTCGGATACCTCTAGATTCTCAGTTTTTCACAAAGATCAGAGAAGTCGAGACGTGAGGGACCAAGGTTGCGGATTCCTTGGACATACGAAACAACAAGCGACGCTATCTATAAATCAGCATCGCTGCAACGCCACCAGGCTTTCCCAGAATCTCCAGCATGGCAAACTCTGCGGGTGGTTTTACCTGGACACCGTCGGCTGGGCGCCGTAAAGGTCTCCCGACGATTGGTGCCGTCCAGCCTCCAAGTTACTCTCCCCAGCCTAGCAGTAAGGTGCACGATGTCATTGTTATTGGAGCCGGTTATGCTGGCCTAATCGCCGCTCGAGACCTGGCGACGCAAGGTATGCTTCGAATCATGCCTGTTCCCAATCTGGTATCATACCTGACAGCCACGCAACAGGCAAGACGACGCTGCTACTTGAGGCCCGCGATAGGCTTGGAGGTCGCACGTGGAATGCAACCATCAATGGGTTCAATTACGAAATGGGCGGAACTTGGGTTCATTGGCATATGCCGCACATTTATCGCGAGATTTCGTACTACGGCCTACACAACGATTTCATTGTCACCCAGAACCCCGGCAGCAAGGAAGACTACTTCACAGCCACGACGGGGAGCAAGCAGCGTAACATGTCGCACGAGGAAGAGGTAAGAACTCAGGAGTGAATATTTTCTTCAGAGTACGTGCTATTGGCAGAAACTGACAAAAAGTCATGTATAGGCCACCATCGCGGGGCGAGTGCTGCGGAAGTTTTGCAATGTGGACGGCGAGGATCTTAGACATTCCTGGAAATACCCGTTCGCTACGGACCAGTCGCAGAAACTCATGGCTCAATGCGATAAGCTATCCTGCAAAGACCGCCTGGAAGAGATCCGCGACCAACTTTCGCCAGAAGAGCTGAGCATCTTGGAATCCCAGCTGCTTCAGATGGGAGGCAGCTCTCTGGAAAAAATCGGATTGCTTGGTGTCCTCCTCTGGTGGTCATTAGGCTCTCATACTCCAACAGGGCTGAACGACATTGCGCTTCATACTAGGCTGCGGAGTGGACAGAGCGAATTGCACCGACGCATCTTTGAGCACGCAAAGTCTAGTGGAAACCTCTCCTACAGCTTCCAGACCCCTGTCCACCGCCTCGAGGACGCTGACGATATTGTTACCGTCACGTCTAGAGATGGACAGGTGTGGAAGGCAAAGTCGGTCATCTGCACCATCCCTCTCAATGTTCTGCCGTCCATCGACTTTGGGCCACCACTTCCTGCGGACAAGCTAGAGGCAATACAGCACAAATCAGTCAACAGGTGCAACAAGGTCCATGTCGACTTGAATGGCCCGGATTATTTGTCGTGGACATCGCTAGGCACGCCTGGAAAAGGTCTAGTCTCGGCGTTTGGGGATCACTTAACCAATGCAAGCAACTCTCATCTCGTGTGTTTTGGGCCAGACCCCGACACGCCTCTGGGCATTTCCCTAGACGACACTGAATCTATCAAGTCCGCAGTCACCCACCTCTTACCCAAGGACAAGCAGGAGGAGGTGATTATTAACCGAATTGTATGTAGCGTGCCACGCATGCATATCATTTTGCCGTGGTACCCTCTCACAAGACGTGTCATTGCTAACGACGCCATCTAGGTCTCCCACGACTGGAACGACGACGAGTTTGCAAACGGCACGTGGTGTTTCATGGAGCCGGAGGCCACGACAAAGTATTTGCTGGCTCTCCAGCGGCCACACGGCAATATCCTTTTTGCCAGCGCCGATTGGTCAGACGGCTGGCGAGGCTGGATTGACGGAGCTGTCCAGAGCGGGACAACAGTGGCAAAGACAGTCATACTCCAGAAAGGTTACCCTACACATGCTGCTTCGGTGGAGGGGAAGGTAGGCTGATCATATAATAAAACTAAGTATGAGAATATAAAAGAAAGAGTTAATTACTTTGACTTTTTTATAACTACTATATAATATGCCCAGATACTATGCTCTACAAAATATTTATCTATCCCAGATATGCCTAGAAAACTTGTTAGTATTGGGAGCATCAAGCAGCCTGGTTTTAGATGTGTGTCGGGGTCATTGGCCGCACAACATACACGAACTCTAACCACGGTTGAAGCTCGTTCAGACCGCTAAAACACGTTTTAATGCCTCGTATCCAGATCCCCTGGTCTCAGGTGCATTAGCGACTCGTCAATTGAGGCAAATGCCAACTACGCACAGGCGCGACTGAGTTGCAACTAGGCTCGGCCACTGCCGTCCGAGCCCAGAGCGCCCTGAAACAAACCATCAATGCTGAAATCGAACATGGGTATAAAAGGAATCTCTAGAAGGGAATTGGATGAGAATACTTATTGGAGCCATGATGCAACTTGTCGCGTCATGGAACTACGTCCTATTAATGCACAATCGTCATGGTGACCAGATGCCAAGTTATCATCGTCGGCGCTGGTCCAGCGGGCCTTTGCCTTGCGCTGGCACTGGCCAAGTTCAACGTGCAGGTTCGTATTTGTCATTCATGCAACTCAATACCGGCCACGAAAACTTACCTACCCATTCCCAGACTGTTATACTGGAAAAGGAAACTGAAGTCACCTTAGACCCGAGAGGAGTCTACCTCACAGGCGATGCAGTCCGGATTCTCTATGACCTCGGCATTGGCGATGAGTTGGAATACGTCGGCCATGCAGCGGAATCCGTACAGATTCATCGCAGCTCATTCAACGCGCCATCCTTCCTCACGCTGAAGGCTGGTGCCACCAATGCACTCCAACAAGCGGTGCCCGAAGGCCTGCTGCAGATGCAGCCTCGTCTGGAGAAGGCACTGCGCAGCAGGATCGAGGCCTCGTCGTGCTGTAAGCTGCTGACCGGCTCTACCGTCATGGAGCGGGTGAGCGAAGAGCCGCCGCGCATCCAGTTTCAAGATTCGTCCGGCGCAACCCATGAGGTGGAAGGTCAGTGGCTGGTTGGTGCGGACGGCAAGGCCGGTGTGGTGAGGAAGAAGTTTCTGGAGCCGAACGGCATCAAGCAGGAAGCCGGACGTCATTTTTATGACGGAACCAGCATCGCGGCCAACCTTCAAATCTCCCTGCCAACACCAGAGTCTCATCCCGAATTTGCACTCTGGTCCCTGGGGTACACGCCGGAGCAAGTGTACGACTTGTTCTGGCCCAAAGGGTGGCACTTCTGCTGTCCGCCCGGGCTGCCGACCGCGGGGGGACGCTTCGGCCCGCACAGCGAGCGACTCTGGCGGCACGAGTTCCGATGCGACGCCGAGATGAGCGATGGAGAGACGGAGACGACTTTCTGGCAGCACATCCTGCCGATGGTGACCATACAGGAGGATCGGGATCGCGGCACACAATTTGGCAAGGCCGTTCAATATCCTCGCGACTGCATCAGCATCCTGCGCTGCCGACCGTATCACTGCACTCACAGGGTCGTGAACCGCTGGTTCGACAAGCGCACCATCCTCATCGGCGACGCGGCCCACGTCTTCCCCCCCTTCGCGGGCCAGGGAATCGCCAGCGGCTTCCGCGACGCCCACCAGCTGGCCTGGCGCCTGTCCGTCCTGGTCGGCCGGTTCTCGCCGGACAAGCCCGCGCCTTCGTGGGCGGAGGCGCTGCTGGAGTCGTGGGCGCGTGAGCGGCGCCACAGCGTGGACATGACGGCATATCTGTCCATCAGCCTCGGCCAAATGTCCTCCGCTCCGCCGAATCTGGTGGCGCGGCTCGGCTACAGGACCAAGGCGCGGATGGACCGCTCCGCGCGGCTCTCCAACGCCATCGATCCGCTGGTTCGCGTGGAGCGCCTGGGCATGACGGATGTCCGGGGAGGATTTTTCGCCAGCAAGTACCGTGGCGGCATGCGCCTGGCGCAGATCTACGTGACGCAGGCCAGCACCTGCGAGGTCCTGCTGTCGGACTGCATTCTCAGGGGCTCGACTGCCATGACGCTGCTTGTCATTGGCGATGGGCGAGGGTGCGGGACCAAGATTTCACAGGCAAAACGGGCCGTGGAACAGGCGTCTCTGCCCCCAAGCGTACTCGGCACAGCTTCGATCGTGGTGTACAGCCCCAGGCAAGATGAGTCGGGTGAGCAGGTCAAGGGCGCCTCGACCGAGCCATTTGAGCTGTATACACCACGGCAATTCGACGTGATGGCGCCCGAGTACAGGCGTTGCGGAGGGTACGATACCAAGGCATACGTAAAACGCGTGGGAGAAAAGTCTAGCTTTGTCATCGTGAGGGCGGACTTTTTTGTATATGCATCGGCAAAAAACGAAAAGGAGCTGGCCAAGTGCCTGGCTTTGCTCGCTAGCCAAGTGGGAAAGGACGCGACAAAATAGCATAGAATATCTGTAATTAGACATTATTTATTATCTATTATTATCGGGGGAATTCATGTAGTGTAGTAGAATTTAATGACTATTCTTTTATTGGACATAACACCAGCGCCATGTCACCATGTTCGTTGTGCATCCACAAGCGGAACCTCCCGCATCTTTTCAAGTCCCCGACTGGTCAAGTACTCGATACTAGTAGGCGGGCTATTGCTCCTTGTGAAGCAAGTGCCGGCCTACATCGCACTACACAAGTTTTAGCTGATCAATTTCACAAAGGAGAGATGGACTGGCCGGAACCCCTCTTTTCTCTACCTGTCAAGCCCAGAATGAATCTTACCAAAGGTGCGAGCGACGCTCATGATAATGGCACCAACAGCCACTGGCAATTGTACCTGCCGTATCTCTCTGCATTGGTAGCACTTGCTCTTGCCAGTAACATATTCTGGAACTACCACCGGCTGAGTTCCTTTCGCGGTTCCTCCCGGGCTGCGGTATCGAGCCTACCCCATCGCCTGGCCATGCTCCGCGGCGAAAGCCACTTGTTCTATGCGGAAGCAAACAATAAGTATGGTAAGGATGGCCCAACTTCATCCCGGATAGCTTCGCCATGGAGGGGAGCTCAGGTGGTCATCTTTCTGACATCTGGTCAGGTCCGATCGCGCGGGTGGCTCCCAACATCCTCACAACCTCGTCGCCGGAGGTCTGGGCGCACGTCAATAACACGGCTGGATACAAGCGCTCTGATTGGTATTACAACGCCGTCCGTATTGAACATCGCAGAGACAATGTTTTTAGTCAGACCGACAATGCGAAGCATGACATGAGGAGGAAGCAGATGGCGCCCGGGGTATGTATGATGTGGTCGACGAGCGCCAACTTGAACAGTAGACAGGTTCAAAACGTGAGCTGACTCCCTTTTCATAGTATTCTGGCCGAGAGAATGCCCATCTTGAAGACTCGATCGATGAGTGCCTGGACCAGTTTCTGAAGCTCCTGCGAACGAGATACATATCGTCCGACGAAAAGACCATGCCGATCGACATGGGGCGCAAGGTTCAGTTCTTCACGCTGGATGTCATTAGCAAGATTGGCCTCGGCACGGCTTTTGGTATGTTGCAAGCCGACAAGGACGTCGACAATTATCTACAGTCGAGCGAGGAGGGACTGTCCATCGGCAACACGGCGCTGGCCCTGGGCTTCAGCTGGTTGACCCATGTGCCTTGGCTAGGCCAGTTCATCGCGCCGTCGCCAAATGACGGCAGCGGCTTCGGCAAGATGATGGCCACCTGCTTCCGGCTCGTCGACGAGCGCGTCGCCAAGCCCGCGGACGAGCGCTCCGACATGCTGGCCTCGTTCATCCGGCACGGCCTCGCCGGCCACGAGCTGCGGACGGAGGCGCTGGAGCAGATCATTGCCGGGTCCGACACGACCGCCACGGCCATCCGCGCGACACTGCTCTACGTCATGACCAATCCGCGGGTGTGTCGCAAGCTTCAAGAGGAGGCCGACGACGCCGTGCGCAGCCAGCTCGTCCCAGGCCAGGCCGCCGGCCTCATAACGGCGGCGCAGGCCAGAAAGCTGAGGTATCTGCAAGCTGTGATCCGAGAGGCGACGCGTCTGAGCCCGCCCGTTGCCAACATCTTCTCTCGCGATGTTCCGCCGGGCGGTGATACGGTCATCGTTGATGGCCAGGCACACTTCATACCGGGCGGCACCTGCATTGGCTACTCTGCGTATGCGATGCATCGTAGCCGAGACATATACGGAGCAGATGCGGATGTGTTTCGCCCAGAGCGTTGGCTGGAAACCGACGAGGAGAAGCTTCGCGTAATGACGTTTACGAATGAACTCGTTTTTGGTCACGGCAAGTTTCGTTGCCTGGGACAAAAGGTCGCGCAGATGGAGATTAGTAAACTTATCTTCGAGGTATGCGTGTCTAAGACATGTCGCTTGATTGTTGATGGGTGAAAACGTGGACGTGGCTGATGGCATTTCACCGCAGACTTTCCGACAACTCGACCTGGCGATAATCAACCCTACGCAGCCCTGGACGAGCCACAACTGCCTTGGCTTGTTCCAAATTTCCAACATGTGGGTTCAAGTGACGGAGCGAAAGGAGCTGTTTTGAGGCCATCGATGCTATATATGCGAGGGAGACGTAATGGATGAAATGATGAATGATGACATGCCAGACGACAAATTGGTAATGAGTTCTGGGGCGTCTTTTGCTTGGAGGCGCCGTCGTTTAGTGTCGACAGGACGGGCAGTGACTGGACACGGTTGCAATAAACATGATTAAAATGCCCAAATTTAAGGCATGTGTCGAGGAGAGAGGGTTTGGAAGGGCATCGACAATTGATGTATTGATTCCGGTCGTTTTTTCGTTTGTTTTTCTGTGTTTCCAAGGCGGCGAGAATGAGTTTCGTCTCAGTGCAATGTTCCAGACTGCTGTAGGCTGCTTCGGCCCTCAATTTGCCCTGTAAGCCGGCGCCAGGGCCGGAATACCCAAGGCCCAGCGACGACCAACTGGTCTACTGTAGCTCAAACCCGGTCGCAACAACTTTCTCTAATCACAAGGAAATAAGTGCTATAATTACACACACCACCTTGCACCATCGACCGGAAAGAGCCGATTAGACCATCGACATCATCCAAATTCACCATGGTTGCATATTCCGTGGTGCGGGATTCCAACATGCTCATCGCCAACTCACTACCCGAGGGCCTCGTCGCCGTCTTCGTCGGGGGCACCAGCGGCATCGGCGAGTACACTCTCAAGGAGCTCGCCCGCGCGGCGCGCAAGCCGCGCATTTACATCCTGGGACGCTCACAGACCTCGTTTGACCGCATCGCCGCCGACTGCAAGCAGATCAATCCAGAGGGTCGGTACTCGTTTGTCCAGGGCGACATTAGCTTGCTGCGCAACGTGGACCGCCTGTGTCACAAGGTGCAGGAACAAGAAAGCGCAATCAACATTGTCTTCTGGAGCGCTGGGACATTGATCAGCAAGCAGAGTGAGTTACTCATTTTTGTGTATTGCTTCTTTTTTTTTTTTTTTTTTTTTTTGCCGTCGTGACTACTTTCGGGAGGCCAAAACTGTTCTAACGATATCCCTCTAGAAACAGCCGAAGGGCTTGATGTCGCAGCTGCTTTGAGGGTGTACTCCCGAACTCGCATCATAGCCAATTTCCTTCCGCAACTTGCGGCCGCGACAGGCATCCGTCGCGTCGTCAGCGTCTCGACCGGCACCGACGAGGGGGCCGTTGACTTTGACGACTTCCAGCTCCTACGCGGCGGCGGTCTGGCCAAGCAGCGCGCGCACAACAGCTCCATCATCTCCCTCACCAACATGTACTTTGCGCACAAGGCGCCCACCGTGTCCTTCATCCACGACTATCCGGGGCTCGTCAGATCGGGCATCTCCCGGGGCACGACGGGCGCGCTCCGGGCCGCCTTCGTCGTCATGAACGCGCTGGGGCCGCTGCTCTTCTACAAGCCCGACCAGGAGAGTGGCGCGAGACATCTCTACTACCTCACCAGCGCGCGGTTCAAGGCCAAGGAAGGCGTCGAGGAGTCGGTCCCGGTAGGTGATGGCATTGCGGTGGCGAGAGGCGTCGATGGCGTGTCCGGGGGCGGCATCTATTCTTGCGATGCAGACAATGAGGAGGCGCCTAGGAAGGTCGAGAGGATCCTGGCGCGCCACAAGGAGCAAGGCGCGGTCGAGAGAGTGTGGAAGCAGATCCAGGACGATACGGATGCTATTCTTAGGCCTGTTCACCAGGAAGCATAACTCTACTGACAACGCGGATAAGCAAATAGTCGATTACCCAAACTGAGGCGATCGCTGGTCTAGTACAACGCTGCCATGTCTAGTCAAAGCAGAAAGAAATGATGAATAAAATGATGCAAATGAAAAAAAAAAAGTGAAAAAACAACCCAGATTTTTCATGAATCATAAATTGCAGAGATGAAAACAATATGCCACCGTAATTTGGCCAAGTCCCCTCTTGTCGCCGCAAAGCTTGTTGTCCTGCAGCGGCGCTGTGCTAGAGTGGCTTTCTCGCGTACGCATTTGTCCTGCACCAACCGTGTTAGTCGTGCATCTTATGCATGGATCTGGTGCATGATACCTACATGAGATAAAAGGGTCGAATTCTCGTATTCTTCATTTCAGAGCGCATCTCCATCAGGAAAAGCTGCACCTGCTCATAGTCCCACTTCATAACGTCGCGGAGCAGAAACAGCGCGAACCCTTCCAGGCTCTGCTCCATAAAGGCAAGATTGTAAAGGCCAATCTTCCGGTACATCGGGTCGCTGCTCCAGGAGCCGACCGGCACCTGGTAGTACTTTTGCGTGACGTTCTCGAAGCCCGTTTCCTGGAGCAGCCGCCGGATGGTGCCGTTGTTGCCGATGCGCAGCGTCCGGTTCAGCCGGTCGGCGGCCTCGCAGAAGACGGCGGCCCAACGCTTGAAGATGTGCAACGGGTCATCCCGGACGTGCGGCGCGTCGCTGTGCAGGTGGATGGTGAACTCAAAGTTCTCGATCCATCCACCGGGCTGGAGAGCGTCGTAGGCCTGCTTGTACAGGCGGCCCCAGTCGTCGATGCTCCCGTACATGGCGCGGATGTGGACAAAGTCGAAGCTGGCAGGCTCAAAGGTCCAGTCGAGCTGCGCGTCCTCGATGTAGAAGGAGCAGTTGGGGGGCACCCAGCTGGGCTGGATGGGGCTGATGTCGGTGCCGACAATGGTGGCCGCGGGGTGCGTGTCGGCCATGTCGAGCGCCCAGATGCCGGTACCCGTGCCGAGGTCGAGAACTTTTGTCGGCGCCCTCTCCAGCGGCGCTTCGAAGAGGCGGTCGCCTATGAGCATTGTGATGAGTGCATGCGCTAGATCCAACCCCTCATTCTGCTCCTCATCGTTGGGACCCCAGTATTCCGTCGACTTGGAGACTTGGTATGTCCGGCCATGGAGGGCACGATACTCAAAAATGCTGTCCGTGAGGGAGACGGACGATGACGCTATGCTGCAGGTCAAAATGAGTACGGATATGGTCAGCCTAGTTAATCTTGTATTTCTTTTTCTTTTCCTCAAGAGAAAAGACAGTCCATCTGCTGGGTAGTTATCACATCCAGGGGCTAGTGTCTACCATACCTCTCGTCGTCCCCAAGAGCAGAGTCATTGTCGTCATCGGAGTTGTGGGGGATAAATCTGTTATTTTCAAGTTATTAATAGCATGTCATGTACTGAGACGGGGCTCAATATCCTGCACGCACGGAATCTGAGTATTGGTGACGCCGTCCTCAACTTGGGGAGGGGACGGGGTCCGCTTTGCGTCGGCAGCTTGCTTGACCGCGGGCGCAGCTGATGGTCGTTGCTCCATCGACAATATGACATGCGGAAGAAACAATACAGTGAGATGACCAGCTGTGCAGTGGCGATCAGAGGCAGGATCCCCTTTTCGCGGTGCGGCCTACTGCTTGGAGTCGGGGTGAGACGCGTTCCCGTTGTCTCGATAACCCCACTTCCTCTTTGTACCAGTTAACTAACTTAGTGTTAGCAGCGCCAAGACGGCATCCGAGAATACCGAATCTTTCCGTCCTCTCATATGGCGTCAAGGTGCAAGATTACTTTGATAAATAAAATTGAAAAAAAAGTGCAACGACCGGCAATTCTTCTATGCTCCGTTGGCAATGCATGACCTCCACCTGTAGCTGCACCGCCATGGGCTCCGGCGTCCAGCCAACGCTTACCCTATGCCAGGGAACTACATTAATCAAAACGAGAATAGTCACCGAGGATACCATGAATACAGCAGCTGGGGATCTGCGGTTTTAAAAAGGGGCTTACTAATACCTCCATTACGGTAGATACTAACGTTAGATCTCACAGGTACAGTTTCAGCACACCGTTTCTCCCCCCTTCAGTGTTGGCCAAACCTTTGTGGTGTCTACGAGAGGCACATGGACATTTACATCACTGCGGCCTGTATCTCGGCTTGACAAATTTGCTAGCGTAGTATGCAAGTACGCCAATTGCCCTTTTCGTCTTGCATGCCAGTCCGTGATGACGATTTGTCTAAAAACCGCCCGCATCACGATCCGACCTCCTACATCTACCACGACATCCGACGCCACCGTCTCTGCAGCAGCTCTGTAGCCGAGACATATTCATGCAGCGCACACTGTCCTGCCGCCATGCACTTATTTGCGTGCTGCAAGCCGCTTTTCGTTTCTGCAAGTCGTCCAGCCATTTTCTGTGCTGGCGCGATTGATTGATTGCCAATTCGCCATGCCCCGACCCCAAGCCAGAAAGAGTCCCCTACATACAACCATATCATATCAAGGCTCATATCGAGAAGCCTCCCCAGACTAGGAAAACCTCTCGGAACTTTTTTTCACTTTCGATCTAGCCTTGTATTGTTCTCTTTCGCCGCCCCGGATCTCGAACATGTGCGCCGCCCCTATCGTAGGCCCTGTTGCGTCGCTCTTTCCCCATGTCAAAAAACATTGGTGGAAGACTGTTTTTGATGAATTCTACCTACGCACTGACGGAGACGTCTTTGACGATCCCAGAGTCACAGAGACAGAGTGCCAGGAAATTCTTCGCCTCCCACACGTCGCTGGACTCTTCGCCCCCAAACAACCGCAGCAAAATGATGAACCAGTGCGAGTCCTCGACCTTTGCTGCGGCCAGGGACGGCACAGTATTTGGTTTGCCGAGAACTACCCCAATGTACAGTTTTACGGATACGACGCAAGTACCTACCTGGTCAACCTCGCAAAGAAGCGCGCAGCGCATCTCCCCAACGTTCGTTTCTCAGAGGTCAACGCGGCAGCAATGCCGACTACCGAGCCCTTCCACCTGGCCCTCCTGTTGGGTAATTCGTTTGGCTACGGGGGCCAGGCCAACGACAAAAATGTACTCAACAAGATATTTAATTCCCTCGCGCCAGGGGCCTTTTTGGTAATGGACATTACGGAGGCTGAGTGGATGCAATCCAACATTCAAGATCGTTCTTGGGAATGGGTTGATGGACGCGACTCTGAACAACTCATAAATGGCCGTGGTTGCGATCTTGCTACCCTGGGAACAAGACTACTTGTGTGTCGTGAGAGGGAGCTAAACGCCACAAAAGACACGGTTGCGTGTCGTGAAATTATTATCGACCTGCAGAATGGACTTGCCAAGGAAAACTTTTTTTCCGTTCGACTTTACAAACGTGGCGAGCTTAACCGCCTCCTCAACCAGTGCGGCTTTGCTGTCCACCCTGATGGCCTCATCCAGAAGACGCAGAGTGACCGCGACCAGGACCTTGGGATGATGGGACAGCGCCGTTTCGTTTTAGCCCAAAAGCCCAAATTTTGTGTCAGCTCGTCGCCGCTGAAGGACACCGAGACCTACTTTGTCCACCCGGCGCTCAAGGTCGGCACCGTGCCCGGGAAGGGTCGTGGCTTGCTGGCCACCGAGAATATTGCCGCCGGAACGCTGCTCTTCGCGGCAAAGCCGTACGCGATGGCTCCGTCAGTCGACCCGTCGAGGGGCGACTACTATTTTTGCAGCAGCTATGCGTGTAGCAGGACCATGGACAAGTCGACAACAGGCCTCGTCGCGTGCGTCTGCATACAAGACGTGGTATGGTGCGACGCAGAGTGTCGCGAGCAAGATCAGCAAAGGCATACGCTTGAGTGTGCCTGGCTTCAGAAGTTCCAGGACGAGATTTTATCCAGGTATGGAACATACGATTTCAACATGCTATGGATCAACGTGCGTGCATTGTGCCAGCGCCAGGTTGATCAGAGCCAGCCTAGCCCTCACGGCCGTGCAGGAAGATTTGAGGCTACATCGACCGAGGATGAACCGCGCCAAAGGGACGCGACCTCGTGGGAGGGCATCCTTGCACTCCGGGCCAATCAAGATCTCTTCCCCGCTTCCAAGTGCGCTCACTGGTCGGATCTCGCTGAAGCATACCTGTACGGTCAGCCCTTTGCCCACGGCCTGACACTGGCCGATCTCGTGAGCCTGATATGCAAGGAGGAAACCAACTCCTTCTGTATGTATCCAAAGAAGACGGGCATATACCCGTTTCCGGAGGGCGCGAAGTCTGGATGGCGTGGGATTCCGTACGGGCTGGCGCTGCATACTCGAGGGAGCTGGTTCAACCACTCCTGCCTTCCGAACGTGATGCATGGGCCAGACCATGTTTCGCGTATGGTTATGCATGCGACGCAAAGTATCGCCGCAGGTCAGGAGTGCTGTATTGCGTATTTTGACCTGGCGGAGAGATGGTCACTCGAGGCCCGTAGGGAGTTGCTGGCGCGATTCTTCAACTTTACGTGCGACTGTGACAGGTGCCGGTGGGAGGAGGCGGGCGAGTAGTCGTTGTCCGATAATAATATTTTACCCGTGATTTTCTGCTCTGTGAGGTGCCGAAGCCTGTTGGGCAGGAATCAAATGCTCCGATAAGGGCCGCACAATGTTAGGGGAGATGATGGGCATGTCCCTTACACCGCTGATACCAGACAAGCTCATGCTCGGTACGAACCATTGCCAGCTGCAGTCCACGGAGGGGAAGAAGGTGGCGAGGAGCAAGGGCCTCAAGTTTGTGACCCTGTTTCGGCGGCTGGAGGATCCGCCTGGGTAAGAGGACATGATATTTCTGCCACGAAATAGGGAAGGGGGTTATAAAGAAGGAGGAGAAAACAAACTCGACATCTCGGGGGCCCATAAAGTCGTTGAAATAGGGGCATAGGTGAGATAAAAAGGCATTTACAAAAAAATTCATTTGTGGTTTCATCAGCGAGGTCGTCCGTCTGCTACGAAATACAGGCAAAAAAGGTGCTGCGAAACATGTCAAGACTACCTAGCCCGAGGCCAGAGGCACACGAAGCGTACTCTCCGACATGACGACGCTCCATTCCCCCTCCCACTCTGGCCGGCTCATCACCCTGACCGGCACATCCCGCTTCGGATTCAGCACCGTGACCGGATCGCCCAAGTCGAGCGCCGGCGCCGCCTCCCACGCGCCGCCCCCTTCTGCCGGCGCCAGGTCCGCCCGCATCGCCAGCAGCGCCACGAGGATGAGCATCTCGGTCGCCGCAAACTGCCGCGCCGGACACAAATGCGGTGGCGCGCCCCACACCAAGAAATCGCTTCCCCTCTGCTTCCTCCTCTTTGTCGTCTCCCCGCCTCCTCCTCCTCCTCCTCCTCCCTCCCCCTCCTCCTCCTCCTCCGCCTCCTCCTCCCTCGGCACGAACCGGTGCGGGTCAAACTCGCCCGCCGACGGGCCCCAGACGCTCGTGCTGTGGTGGATCGCGTAGCCCGGCATCTGCAGGTAGCTGCCCCCGCGGAGCAGGTACCGCCCGCCGTCGAGCTCCGTGTCGCGCAGCACCTTGCGGACGGCGGCGTGGACGTGCCGCGCGCGCTGCGTCTCCTGCATGACGGAGAGCAGCAGCGGGCAGCGGCGCTTGAGCGCGGCGACATGGAGCGCAAATTCACCATGACCAGCACCACTACTGCTACCAGTGTCGTCGACCTCTTGTGGTGTTGGCCTTTGGACGACGACGACGGCCCCTGCCGCGAGGAGCTCGTCCCGCACCAGCGCCAAAAGCGTCGGCCGCGAAAACAGCTCCCACAGCGTCCAGTACAGCGTCGGCACCGTGTTGCTCAGCATGCCAATCGGCAGCGTCGCCTGCTGCCGGGCGCAGTCGGCCTCGGGCACGCCGGCGGCGCGGAGGACCCGCCACCGCGAGCGGAGGAGCTCCGACGCGTCGCCCGGGACGGCGGCGCAGTAGCGCTCGTGCGCGGCAAAAACCTTTTGGCGCGCCGCGTAGCCGGTGCGGAAGAGGCTGTCGAGATTGACGGCGCCCGAGAGGTGGGACGAGAGATGGGCGTGCCATGTCCTGTTTCATCCGTCAGCTCTCCAGGTCCACGACGAGCAATATTGCCCCCCCCCCCCCCCCCCCGGCCCCAAAAAGAGAGAGAGAGATGGAAGGAGAGATGAACCTACCAAAACGCAGCGGCAATCTCTGGATCCAGAAAGGGATGGTTGTTGCCGTACACACCACAGCTCGACGCCTGCATCGCCGCGTGACGCGTCCACTCCAAGAGCTTCACCGTGTAACCACCCCCCTTTTGCTCCTGCTCGCGGACCCTGCCGAGGAGCTCGTCCACGTCGACGAGGGCCCTGCGGGCCATGCGCAGGTTCTGCGCGTCGAGGTGCGGCCCCGGCGCGAGGCTCGTCCGCATGGCTCGGCTCAAGTCCGCCGCGAGGTCCGTCCGCGCAAAGAGCGCGTCCGTCTCGTCGCTGGCACCGCCCCAGCGCCGAGCCACGTGCCGGAGCATAGGCAGAAAGGAAAGCTGCCGCTGCGGCTGCCGCTGGATCAGCGGCATGAGCCGCGTCGAGACGCTGGTGTAGAGCTTGAGGTGCAGGATGCCGAGGGTGAAGATTTCGACGTCATGGTCGTGTCTGGGACGGACAAACGAGCAAGGAAGAGTACGAGTGTTAGTGGTTTTGCTTGTTCACACTGGGGCCGGCAGAGGTGATGATGATGAAAGTTTGCAGCTCACTTGGAGACAGACGGAGACGGAGACGGAGAAGGAAGGCGAGAAAGAGTGAGAGAGAGAGAGTGGCATACTTGAGTTTGCTGTGATAGGATGGGCCGTGAGCGATGATGCCGAGCAGGTGCCCAACGAGCGGTGTCCTGGCGCGCAGCCTGCGAGGCTCCCGCTCATCATCACGGCAGCCGATGAGGTACTCGAAGGAATACACGAGTACAACCACAGTGATGAGCGCATACACCAAAAAGAGAGCCATTGTGTGCAATAACGTTTCTCCCTCACGCAATATACGACTTATACCCATTGCTTGTATTAGTAGAGACAGTCTAGATACTTTTTTTTTAAAAAAACAAAAACAAGGCCCTCTTCATTCTCCCCTCCTCTTCTTCCTAATCTCCGCCCTTTCCGTCCGTCCCGGAGTCGTTTTGTCTCCCATCTCTCTCTCTCATACTAGCCTCGTCCATGGCGCTATTACTTCTTACATGATTCCAATAACAAGCCAAACGCCACTTCGTTTACTTCGCCTTCGCCTCTGTGCCCGCCCGCCCCCAACACGCCCTTTTGTGATCCTCCTCGTCGTTCTAGCCTCGTCGTTCGAGCCTCGTCGTTCTAGCCTCGTCATTCTAAGCCGTTTCAGACAAAAGCCAAAGGTATATGACGTTATACTTTCGATATTTTTCATGTCATTATTGATGGCGGTTTTGATTGCCCTCCCTCCTTCTCACTACCTGCATATGTTCTCACCACTTGCTTATCCAGCTCGTGACACACACACACACACACACTCTCACTCTCTCTTATCACACACATACACGCACACGCATTCGCACACCCCATTCGGGAACCAGGCTGTACAGGGGCACAGGAACAGATACAGAATGAAAATACATGAATAAATAATAAAGTATACTTTTTGTTTGCCCTCCCTGAAATCAATAATATGCCGCAAACTGGAACCCGCGCGCGTTCCAACCCCCCCTTCCCCTCCTTGGCAAGGCTGCTGCTTATTCTAAGTCCTCCCTATTCGCCTAATGGCGAAAGACTGGCCGCCCTTTACGAAAAATGAGCTCTTTTTCAACTCTCGTGGCTTGCTCCCATATTGCGCATTCCCGAAGCGGTCCGCTGCGGCTCTCCCTCCATGTGCCATTTCTTTTCTTCCCCGTTTCTTCCATTATTATTTTACTCCTTGCTCGGCCCTTGCTTCTTCCAGCCAAGATCCCCAATCGTGGCGTACCATTACACCGGGAACATACCGTGTCTGCCGTTGGGGTCTGCAAGTAACGGGTTGAGTTTCGCCCCATCTATGAGGCTGACGCGGTGACGCCTGGGATGAAGAGAAAAGAGGAGAAAAAGAGGTGAAGAAAAAAAAAAACGCAGCGTTCAACAACGACACAAGCAGCATGTAGCATGTCTCGCTGCCCTTTCCGACATAAGGCTGCGGTTTGTGGATGCTTGCGTGCGTCCAACGTGTACAGTGGCAAGGGGGGTTGGTGGTGGTCAGCAAAAGGCAGTAGACAAACTTGCTGGGTTCGGCAACCACACCAACGAATAAAGGTTAATAGGAATAAAACTAAAAGCTTCACATGCGTCAATGTGACTCGAGTACGTTTCGATTCGGGCGCAGCAGCTGGAGTCTTTTTGCCATAACCGGCAAAACCAAGCGCTGACGAGTTCGCGCGTGGATCAGGCTGCCAAAGGCCAGAGAGGAAAGCAGGCAAAGGCTGGTAGGTATCTGATTGACGCTTTTGATCCGCTGATGGCGTTTTGGGTATAAAATGGCACTTTGAAAGAGATGATTCTGTTTCTTCCTCTCCCTTGTGATTTCAACGTCTTCTAGAATCAGGGTGCTCGCTCGTCCTTGACAATATGGAGTCTGCCATACACAATGAAACCAGGCTGCAGGCAGTCGCGCCAGTATTCCAGACCCTGTTTGGCACATCCACCTCGGCCGTTTCCACCGTCTTGAGCTGCTTGGTTATCTGGTGGTTTCTGTCATCCAGAAACAAGAAGCCCGTGCCAAACATCTATGGCAACTACAACTTTGAAGCCCCCATTGTCGGGTACAAGAATGCCATCCTTGGCCGCTGGCAGTTTTACCGCAACGGGCCGGCCCTCATCCGCCAGGGCTACGCACAATACCGGGACACCTTCTTCAAAGTGTCCGGCAACGACCTCCTCATAGTCCCCAACAAATACCTGGCTGAGCTCGCCAGCATGCCCCCGGAGAAGCTGAGCCTCAACACGGCCATTGTCGACGCGTTTCAGCGGCTCCACTCCATCACGGCCGTCATTACAGACCACAGCCTGCAAACCCGCATGATCACGACAAGGCTCACTCCCAAGCTCGGTGCCCATGTGCCCCTGGTGCAGGAGCAGTTCCGAAAGCATCTGCCCCAGGAGTTGCCCGCCACGGCCGACAAGTGGACAAGCGTCAACGCCCTGTCGCTGGCCCGTCGAATGGTCCACCGAGGCGTGGCCACGCAGTTCGTCACCGAGCTAGCCGAGAATGAAGAGTATCTGTCGACGGCCATCAACTACTCCGAGCATGGCTTCATGCACAACTTCCTCCTCCGCGTCTTCCCGGACTGGGCCAAGCCGACAGTCGCCTTCTTCCTGCCCACCAGCTGGGGCGTGGACAGGGCCCTGCGCAAGGCCAGGCGCCTAGTCATTCCCCTCATCCGCGAGCGGCGGCGACGTGAGGCCGAGGACGTCAGCTACGTCAAGCCCGATGACTTCCTGCAGCACCTGATGGACGGTGGCGTAGACATCAAGGACGATGTCAGCACGACCGTGCAGCGACTCATGGTGACGTACCTAGGCTCTGGCCCCTCTACCATCATTGCGGTGGCACAAGTCCTGTTCGATTTGTGTGCTCACCCTGAGTACGTGGAACCACTTCGACAGGAGGCCATCGAGATCCTGAGCAACGGAGGATACACCAGACAGGCTATTGCCGATATGAAGAAGATGGACAGTTTCATGCGAGAGTCCCAGCGCCTCAGTCCTCCCACGCAGCGTAAGCTCCAAAGTACCTTGCCTTTGACTTGTTGCTAACCGTAATTTCCTGGTAGTCGGCTTCAATGCCATCGTTCGCGAGCCCGTGACCCTCCATGATGGCGTCGTCCTCCCCGAAGGCGCACACATCCAGATGGCGACTTATGCAATCGGCATTGATCCCGACCGAGTGCCCGACCCCGAGAAATTCGACGGCATGAGGCAGTACAAGAACAGGCAGATATCGGGTCAGGGCAACTGGCATCGTAAGTAGCGCTGCTTGACAAATGTCCAAGTGCCATGTACTAACGGCAGATAGAATTCACGACCACGAGCGAAAACAATCTGCATTTTGGCCACGGCAAGATTGTGTGCCCCGGACGCTTCTTTGCTGATCATTCCATCAAGATGATCATCTCCAACATTCTCATCAAGTATCATCTGCGCTTCGCTGGCGGGCGGACGGAGCGACCATCGAATACTAGCATGTATGACGTCGTGATTCCGGACCTCAACACCTGCGTCGAGTTCAAGCTGCGGGAGGATGCAGCGGAGTATGCTTTCTAGATTGATTTCGAGTTGCAGCATGGCACTGGGTGCGGATGTGTATGTTCCCTTCATGTACAATACTGCACCCATCTGAGCTTATTTGCGTGGTGTCGTGTTTGGTGATGCCGCCTTGATTTCATCTATACTTTTGTAAATCGTGGCTGCTTCCTTCGTGATTCGTGCTGGAGGGTGCAATCTGCGGCGGGTCAAAAGTCACCATTTGACAGTTGTGACCAAGTGCCATGCCCCAGTGACTCTGGAAAACGTATTCGATATGCGGTGCCTCGAGCCACAAGACACTCTTGATGGGTGTAGAGACCTCTTAACACTACTTGAAGCCCAGAAGTGCGGCAAGTAACCGCACTTTCTGCTGAAAGAGCTCGTAGAACGGCGTGCCATGAGAAGCCAATAATAAGCCGACCGCGACCAGCCAGAGATCCAAAGGGTCCGAGTTTTGACCCGGGACATGGTGCGTGCAGAGGACGGACGATGAAGGACGCATACAGCTACGTATGCATCAGACATTGGACATGATCATTGTCAAGGTTGACACGGGGATATGTCTTGCATAGATCAACAGACCCAAAAGCCGATATCTGAAGAAGATGCTGGGGCGCCGGGACGTGGCCAAGGGCTCGTTTGCGTAGGCGTAGAATATATTGCTTGCGGCCAGCGCAGCGCGAACAGTGCGGTATGCGCAAGTCGCAGCGAGTTTTTGCACAAGCACAGGCGCTGCAGGAGCGCCGAAGAGTCTGGCGAGCAACGGGAAAAGAGCTCGTGGCAGCCTGATTCGATGCTGATTGATGCTGATGGCGGGACTACATAATAACCAGTTAATAACATGTTCAAGTTCAGCCACGGCCGGCGCGCGGACGATGTGGGATGTGTGTGCTTGTGCCCAAACGAGATTAGTCTCCGCCCCACCCACTAACCGAACACGAATCGGAGACTAGTACTCTTTGGGCCACCCGCTGCGGCGCCCGCAGTTCAACGTCTCGCCAATCCCTGGCCGCGCCAATCATGATTTGCGGAATGGCCAACCGAAAAGCAATTCAAGCCACCAGGCAAACCGCGGATCCTTTCAACCTCTGCACATGTCCGTCGAAAACACTATCCAATTTCGACTTGCAGCCTGCCTCCTGTCTGTTGATTAATGTATCACCCAACTTACCCCCTACAAACGAGCCGCCGAGACCATGCGAAGTGCTGTCCTTCAGCCTCCGGGTTCCTCCCCGCCGCGCCAGGGGGTGGCGTTGGACAAAGATGGTTATACCATCGCGCCGCATGTACACTTTAAAAGAGACCTTAGGCCTCCTTCTCCCGCCTTTCTCCTTGCACACAACCCGCCTCGATATTGTCCTCTAGCTGTCTCTTCCCATCATGTCAGTGGGTGCGACCAACGACACGGCGCTGCCCTTCACGGCGCTGCCCTTCATGACGCTGCCGCTGCCACCACTCGTCCGACAACTACAGCACTCTCTGGTCGCCGCCTTCGCCGGCTGGCATACTTGGCAGTATGTAGTGACGGTCATCTTGGGCGTCATCGCGTATGATCAGTGTAAGTCCAGCACCCTCCATCACCAAGATGCCACTGACTGATGCACCCTTCCTTCAGTCATGTACATCAAGCAAAAAGGCTCCATCGCTGGCCCAACTTTCAAAATTCCCCTCATGGGACCCTTTATCCAGGCACTGCACCCCAAATTTGAGTCCTATCTCGCACAGTGGGCGAGTGGCCCTCTAAGCTGTGTATCCGTCTTTCACAAGTATGGTTGCAAACACACCACCAAGACTACCCCAGCTCATCATGGTTCCACCATAGATTCGTCGTCCTCGTCTCCGACCGCGACCTGGCGCACAAGGTCTTCAAGTCGCCTGCGTATGCTGAGCCCTGCATCGTGCCCATCGCAAAGGATCTCCTCGGCCACAAGGCCTGGGTCTTTTTGCAGGGCAGAGCACACGCCGAGTACCGTCGAGGACTCACTCCCCTCTTCACCAACAAGGCCATTTCCACATATCTCCCGGTGCAGGAAAAGGTCTTTGCCGACTATTTCGACAAGTTTCTCGCCGAGACTGCCGCCAAAAATGGGAAGCCGTTCCCGTTCATGGGGTGGTTCCGCGAGATCAACTGCGCGCTGTCGTGCCGCACATTCTTTGGCGACTACATCTCCCAGGAAGCCGTCAAGAAGATTGCCGACGACTTTTACCGCGTCACAGAGGCCATGGAGCTTGTCAACGTCCCCTTGTCCATGTACATCCCGTACAGCAAGCAGTGGCTGGGCAAGCGCATCGCCGACGAGGTGCACCGCGAGTTTGCCAAGTGCGCAGCTGCCTGCAAGTCCAAAATGTCCATCGGCGCGACGCCGACTTGCATCGTCGACCAATGGGTGCTGCACATGATGGAGTCGGAGCAGTACCGCCAGCGGGTGGCCGCTGGTGAGACCAACCTTGAGAAGCCAAGCAACATGATTCGCGAGTTCACCAACGAAGAGATTTCCGAGACGCTCTTCACTTTTCTCTTCGCCTCCCAGGATGCCTCGAGCAGCGCCACGACCTGGCTTTTTCAAATTCTGGCCCAGAGACCCGACATTCTCGACCGCATTCGCGAGGAGAACCTTGCTGCCCGGGGCGGCGACAGGAACAAGCCGTATGACCTGCCCATGCTGGAATCGCTCACGTACACCAACGCCGTCATCAAGGAGCTCCTCCGCCACCGCCCCCCCGTCATCTTTGTGCCGTACCTGACGACCAAGAGCTTCCCCGTCACCCCGAATTACACGGCGCCGAAAGGCTCCATGATCATCCCGTCCTGCTACCCAGCGCTGCACGACCCCGAGGCCTACCCGGAGCCCAACATTTTCGACCCCGAGCGCTGGATCACGGGCGACGCCGAGAGCAGGACCAAGAACTGGCTCGTTTTTGGCGCCGGCCCCCACGACTGCCTCGCGAGGCGATATGTGCCGCTGTACATGGCGGCCATGATTGGAAAAGCGTCGCTGGAGCTGGACTGGGTACATCACGCGACGGACAAGTCGGAAGAAATCCGTGTGTTTGCCTGTCTGTTTCCAATGGTAAGTCATTCTTCTGGTTGGTGTTTTGCGCCGCGTACTAATGCTGGTTTAGGATGCGTGCCCGCTCGTCTTTACGAAGCGGCCATGAGCGCCTTCGCGGGAGACAGGGAGGGTTCAAAATGGCGATGTCAATACTATTCTGCAACCACCATGGATTTGATATAATTCTGAAAAGTGATTTAATTTCCCACCCGGCACGAATTGCACTCTGAACAAAGTAGAGGCATAGGATTTCTGATCTAGCTGAAAAGAAATATGGCTATTGAAAAGAAAAGAAAAATATGGCGACTTGTACCATGTAGTTTCAAATAGCGAGGCACTACGTGCAGGCATTGAGCCTCAACCGCCAATTCAACGACATGGCGCATGTAGGCAGCAGCACGTAATAGCCAACACAAAGCCATACGACGGAATAGATCACTGAAATAAATGCACCATTCTTATGGCAAAATCCCATGTTCCAGACACGCCTTGCCCTACTCAACCGTCCCCGCTACACAATCTCGTCATAGCTGTCCGTGCCCGTCGGCCAAGCCGCAAACTTGCCCATGACGTCCGGCAGCGAGCCGTCGCCGCTTCCCCACGTGTGCTGGATAAAGGCCGTGACGACGTTGATGCCGTTGAGCAGGGTGCCGCTCGTCCACAGCTTGCCGTCGCGCGCCCAGCGCTTATCCACCCAGGTGGTGTTGGGGTTCGTAGCGCGGAGCTCGTCGAGGAAGAAGCTCGGGGCCGTCGCCGTCTTGCCGTCGAATAGGCCGGCCTTGAGGGGGCCCAGCATGCCAAAGCAGGTGGTGATGAAGGCGGAGCTGTCGTTGTAGCTCTTTTGGAGAAACTGCAGCTCGGCCGGGCTGGGGTTTGAGGCACCTGACGCGCCAATGATGACAATGTCGAGGGGGGGGCAGGTTTTGAAGGAGTCCTGTTTGACCACGCCACAGGTTAGCCAGCTATGAAAAAAAAAATACAAAAAAAAGATGATGATGATGATGACAAAGAAAGAGGAAAAGGGAAATTTGAGAATTGTCGTACAGTAGGCACAATCGTGCTACCGCTGGTGCCCTTCATCAGGGACTTGCTGCCTGCCTCGGAGACCCAGTGGTACTCGAAATGGTGAGCCTGCGGCTTGAGCTGGGCCGGGACGGCCGAGGACGGTAGATAGTCGACAAACTCGTGGCTGACGTGCCGAAAGAGCTCGACGGGTGCCACGTCAATCAGCTCGGCAATGCTAATGGTTCAAGCAGAGAACAAGGAGGTCAGCGAGTCGTAAGGCAACGGCTGTTTATCCACGAACCCTTTGAGCAGAATGACACCAACGCGGATCGCGCGGTCAGGATTGGTCAGATTAAACATGATGAAAGATTTCCAAGTTGCTTTGTAATGCTTTGTGGTGTTGTCCTTTCTTTTTTCTCGGTTTGTTTCAAAATGGAAAGAAATGTGAATGCTGCCTGTCTCTCAACCAGAGAGAGCAATGGGCCATCTTTATATTTTTTTTCTTGACAAGTTCTGCTCTGGATAGCCTAGTTGTTGCCATGATAAGAAAAAAGTATAGTACACACCACAGGTTATGCTATATCACTATATCCTGCTCATAATTCCGTCAACGAGAGCAAAAGTGCTCAGTCTGTGCGCTTCTGGCCTGACCCTGCCAGCTCTCGCTCGTTGGAGGTGGAGAGAAATCGACATCCCGAGTCATCTTCGCAGGGTTCTTTCTGGCCTCCTGCCCCCTCACAAGCGGGATGTCGAGCAGCGTAGCCCGCAGCAGCGCCTGCCGATTCAGGCCGGCTCGCCTCAGGATACCTTCGGCGGCGTCGGCCAGGCCAACCGTTTTGCTACCGATGAGCAGACCCAGAGCCACCCTGCTGGCTTCTTCTCTGGCCAGCTGGACAAGAGAGATACCGAGAAACGCGACCCGCAGTTATTTGGCGGCGAGGGCGACTTTGACCAAGGATTTTGCGGAGGGTTTGGAGGAGGATTCGGAGATGATGGCGGAACAGTGGCACTTACTCCTCGTTTCGATCGAATGATCGAGCCAAGAGTAGCTTGCAAGAGAAGCACCGGCGCCAGGAGAACGGCATGAGGGAGTCTGATACTTGTCACCCCTGGGGTTGAATGGGCAGTGGTAGTCGATCCACTGATCAGTTGGCTCCTCTGCGGATGCAAAGACAGACATCTTGGTCCTGCCTACGATGACAGCACCCAGTCCAATCAGCTTCTTGAGATAGTCTGCACTGGATGTACGCGCTGGGTATAGCTCATTGTAGGCTCGATTCATCATGGTGGTTCGGATTTCGCTTAGGTCGTAGTTATCTTTGATGCTGATACGGGCACTAGCGAGTGGCTTCTTGTCATAGACTGTAAGGTTTATAGTAGATTCTAGGGATATTGGGCCTTGTCGGCTGCTATTACTTGACCTTTTTAAGGTCTCTGTGGTCTAACGGTCAAACCTAGAAGCCGTCGTTACACTTCTCTCTGCTCGGGCTTGAGTAAAGTCGACTTGGTACGGCGACGCTTCGAAAGGAACCTTGCTGCGACACCGCTTGCGGCACGGAGAAACTGAGTTGGACAAGTAAATTAGCACCGCGTAGTTGGTGTGAGTAGACCCCAATGGGCTGACCTGGTCGGGTTGATAACATCGTCTGTAATGGTAGGGATGACAAAGGCATCTAGGTGGTCATCATAGAGCTTCTAGGCCTGATGGATTGAGTTGCCGCGGATAAAGTACGGTGCCGGTGGTAGAAACCCAAAGTATGAGTTGGGTCGTTGGTGTAGGTGACAAAGCTACTTTGGGCAAGTTGCGCAGCTACATCACCAACATCCTCGTTCTTCTTCCAGCATAAGTGTTGAGGTGAAGTCGTCAGAGAAAACATCGTCCCATTGGCGAAAGTCGTTAATCGCCTTTTCGGCATTTTGTGGACCGAATCCAGCATGGACATCCAGCAAAACGGCGGGCGTCCAGAGCTCACCACCTGTGACAGTCTCAACGACGCGGCCCTACGCGACGGAAGGAGTACAGTTAGCCAAAGACTGTATAGTGCCACCTTCGTAAAGTCGACCACCACTTCTTGGGGATGAATATAGTACGAGCCTCTACCGAGAGCCAACATCGCTGGACGGGTCGTTTTTAGTGGATGTCGTTTTGTTTATAAGGAGGATAAAGATTTCTAAGGTTCTTTCTTGGGTGGACCTCCAGGAATTGGCATCCGTTTCTCTCTATCGACGCTTTCTTCCTCGACGAAGAAACCTTTTAAAATAAAAAGAAATTATTTCCGCCATAATTCTACTGTT
The DNA here is from genome assembly GCF_001636725.1 of Cordyceps fumosorosea ARSEF 2679. Taxonomy (NCBI): domain Eukaryota; kingdom Fungi; phylum Ascomycota; class Sordariomycetes; order Hypocreales; family Cordycipitaceae; genus Cordyceps; species Cordyceps fumosorosea. The sequence goes on along the minus strand of NW_017387338.1, from coordinate 24,551 downwards.
TCCCACCTTAAAAAAAAGTTATACCGCGGCAGCGGTTCTAGAGAATTTGACTTGTGAAGGAGAATACGTGTTTTATTTTCGAAGTACAATTATCGTCTTTAATATTGTTTCATGTCCTCTCGTCCAGCTGCTCAATTGGTCTCCTGAATCCCCATCGCCACGGCCGGTGGGAACAATGTACCAAATATTCATCTTCTTTTATAATAACTAATAATTGTTTCAGAAATCTAACTTAGTTTGACTCTATCGGTGTCATATTCTCTACTAATTGGATCAGTCGACCTGCCTGGTAACTCAATACGATGTCGCTACGCATCAGTGACCTAGCAGACACCCTGAGCTGGCTCAGGCTCATAAGTGCATTTGCCCTGGTTCACACAGTCATCCTGGCTCTTTGCACAGCGCAAGTGAATCGCCTTAAACTTCCACCCATCAGTCCACAAGCGGCGGCACTCTCCTCTCTTTGTGTACCCGTACCCAAACCACTGGCCCTGGCACCCGGGCTGCTCCCAGTAACTGACCTGCACCTCGCCATCCGGGCAGAGGCCAGCCGACGCAATCTCCAGGCTGCCAACGCTGCAGTCCGTGTTCATGCACTGGCCGTCGCCCCCGTCCAGGTTGACGACGTTGTGCACGTCGCCGCTGCAGTCTGCATGGTACCGCGACTTGAGCGAAAAGGCAACCATGCCGACACAGGCGTACGCGTTTGCCCACAGGCCCGAGCAGGTGCTTCCGGCTTTTGGGTTCCACTGGAGGAAATCAGACAGCGAGACGCCGGCGCGCGAGGCAACATTCTCGCAGGTATCACCCGGGTTGACAAACCGAAACTTGTTGCAGCCGTCCGTCATGCCGGGCTGCGTGGGCAGCGGCGTCGGGATCCCGTTGCCCGTGGGCGTCGGCTTGGTCGACGTGGGCTTGGGCTTGGGGACGTAGCCAATGACGGAGACGCAGGCATAGGTGTCCGCCCAGAGGCCAGAGCAGTCACTGCCGGTCCTGGGGTTCCATTCCAAAAAGTCTGAGAGCTCAATGTTGTGTTGTTCGACAATTTCAGCACAGTTGTCGCCCTTTTTGACGAAATAAAACTTGTTACAGTTTGAGACGAGATCACGCTGTAGCGGAGAGGGGGTAGCGATGCCTAAAACATTGACCGGAACCCGGCCGTGAGATTAGAATCGGCTCCAGTGTTTTGGTGCTTAAGAGCTTGCTTACCGTTGGCTGGTACCGTGGAAGTTGTCATCTTTGTCGTCGTTGTCGCCGGCTTGGTGGAAGTGGTTGCAGGAACCGTGGTGGGTTCACCAGTGACAGTGGTCACAGTTCCAACTACACAGTATTCCTCACCTCCAATGACCTTGGGGCATTTTGCGTTGGGGTTCAAAGATTGGAAAGTGGCCGCATCCAAACCCCAAGTCGCGGCCATGCTATCGCACGTCTCGCCATTTGCAGCAACAGTCGAGAAACTGCAAGTCACAGAGACCCTTTGCGCCGAGAGGAGAGCCGGCAGCCCTGCCAAGCCAAGAAGAAGATGTCGCTGCATAATGGGAAAGGCTGAAAATGTGTACCTGATTTACGACTGGGTACGAGTACCTCTGAAGCAGCACTTCTTCCTATTATACACGACGGCTAATTACGTGGCATCACTATAAGCCTCGGCAATCCTGCCCAAAATTTTGACTTGCACGAACTTGACAGCATTTCGTTTCTCGTAAACTTCTCGGAGACTTTTCTTCTCCCAGTCCATAATTTTTCTCCCGCTATTGAGTGGAGGCAGAGCGGCGCAACGGTGCGAACCGGGCAAGTCCCCCCAATAGTGGTCTTGGCAGCCTTGCCTCGATACCCGTGTCAGGGAGTGCTGTCGCGTGTCTCCTAGCCTAATAATGCGTAGTTTGGGCGAATCGATCGCAAGACGGCCAGATTTGGCGCTCTGAGCCGCTAGCCCTGCTCATGTCCGGCTTGACCTGGCGGCCGTTGCGGGTTCTCAGCCCACTAGTTGTGGCCGTAGAAAATTAATCTGCAGTATGCATATACTACCTATGTCTGCACCTGCTGAAAACAAAACTGCCCCTCGAGCGGCTTTTCCTCGCGGGCCGAGCCTCCGGGCTGACGGGAATCAATCTCTCGACCCCTGAAGGAGAGTGGATTTTCAGGCCTGTCCCGGCTTTATTACCACAACAGACAAGGGACATAGTTTCCCACTATTACGCCACATCGCAGCCGCGTTCGTTCAGCAGATTAAATTACTGTCGAGTTTTCTTCTTCTTTCGTCCCTTCCGCTACTGCGTTGCTCAGAGAGTCACAAACACCCTCTGCGTATTATGCGTGCCTCACCCTTCGTTGCCGCGGCTTTCGCGGCTTTCGCGGCTTTCGCACCGGCCGCCCTCGCCGCCACATCAGCAAATGTCTCTCTGCCAGCGGTTGTCGAGTTTGACTTGATTTTCCCGCGAAACGAGACATACGCGCTGAGCCCGACCTTTCCCTTCATCTTTGCGATGCAAAACGCCGAGCTCGTGTCTTATATGGGCAGTACGGGCCCGAACGTGCAAGTCAGGGTGCGCCGCGAGGACGACTACTCCGCGACCTTGACCAACTTCCGCCCACACTTGAACTACTCCAAGAGCAACGACGATACCAAGAGCGGAAACGAAAACGGCGTTTACTTTGTATACGAGGACATGCGGAGCGCCATCTTGTCCAACGGCACGTGGGTGATTGCGTGGGACGTGACGATGCCAAACTGCTCCCGAGATCCAAAGGGTTCCAGTGAGATCAACGGCGGAGTCACGGGCAACTCGCAGCCGAGATACACCACTTTCACCATTTCAGCCGACGGGAAACAGCCAGATTTTGAGACGCCCAAAGACCAGGGCGGTGAGTGCTTCCATTCGCAGGACGAGGATCGCACGAGCGCTGGCTTTAACATTACCGACATTCTTTCTCTCGAGGGACAGTATGGAAAGGCTCGCGACTTTCTCTCGGGAATGGACAATTGCCTCGTGACTGCCAACGATACTTCGCTGCCAAAGACCAACCCTTGTGCTGCAAAGGTCGACTCGGACTCGGCATCTAGCATGTCTGCAGCTTTGTTGGCCACGGCTTGCTCGAAACCTACTTCGCTTGCGAGCTGCCCCCCTAAAAATGCCGCGCCAAGGGCCCTTCCTACTGCCGGTGTAGTTGCTGGCATAATACTGGCTGGTTTTGCCATTCTGATTTGAGGAATTGAGTATTGAGTACGAAAGAGCTCTGTTGGAGTCGATTGAGGTTATACCGATATAGAACTGTAGTTGATGTACCAGCGCTTCGGTTTCTTCGTTGATTGATGTATCTTGCTCTCTAGCTTATAAATATTATATAATCCGTCTTTGCTACTAATTCATTTACAAGAAGAGAAGCTATAGAAGTGGCTCAAGAACCAGAGTGCCAGACAGTTAATCGGAAAGACTTGACCATGAATCAGGCCAAGTTGATTTCTGTGGACTTCTACAATAATTCGGGCCCTAAGCCACGTAATTTCACTATGCATCAACGTGGAATTCTGGACCGGAAGCCATGTAATTTTACCATGCAGTATCGTGGAACCATTTCAAAAACAGCCCAATGGGCCACTAGGAAGTTTCCGCCTCCGCCATGAACGCCTGGCGCGCCTTGCAAAATCTGACTGAGCCTGACTCTCTGGCGTGGCTAGATGAAGGTAAGCTGAAGTGTAGCGTGCTCTGGCGTAAGCATCTGCAAAATTTTAAATTATAGTCCACCTAATAGTCAAAGCCTTGTCCGGAGCCTTCGGCATATGGACTACATTACCATGTGGGCGGCGGCAAAGGGCTTGTCGCCGGAGTAGACCTGTTCGAGGCCGTGATGGGTCCATTTCCTCATCGAGAACTTATAAAGATTGCTTCAAGAACGTCATCTGCTCGAATGCTACATGCTGCAATCAAATCACGCTCGCTATTACTTGGTTTGCACTTCGTCACTCCTTCTGTTGTCTTATTGTCATCTATCCACTCTTTATTTATACAGTGACCCTCTTTTTATTATTCTACCGCTCATTTGAAGGTGTATCCTGAACCATATGAAGCTCCTTCCACTCCAAGCGGCTATTGCCGCTTTGGGGGCGCTTCCTCTCGTCGACTGTTCCTCTGGACTGATAGGGACTCGTCAGGCATCAAGCCCAGGCTACGCTGGGAGGGAGGTCGCCTGCCCAGCTCGGTGCAGCGTGTCCGGACCTAATTCTGGTAACTGGTCTCTTTACCACAACTTTGATCAGCTTCAGTGCAAGGAGACCCTGTTTTACCAATTTGCCCTCTACGATGCCGTCGACGACTCAGCGTCCCACCACCGCATTTATGCATGCTCATCGTATGGCCCGGACTGGGAGAATATGCCTGAGTCTCCCGGCACTGACGCCCTGCCGCCGGTTCCTGCTGTCAATGCCACTTATGAAATTGGCTGGAATTCTACCCAAGTATCAGAAACAGCGTCTGACCTCCGATCTCTACTGTCACAGACGCGTCAATACCTCTCTAGAGGCTATGCTTTCAACAATGCCAGGGCTGCCTTTCTGTACGGCCAGTCCGGGAAAACAGTATTCGGCCTCCGTATCGGCAAGGGCTTGCACAGCGCTGGTGTGGGTTCTCTGGCCCTGAAGATGCTGCAAGAGCAGTTCGACGACGGTGACATTGCCGCTAGTACTGTAGCTATCCAGCTGTGCGGATCAACCTACGATAGTGACCATACATTTGGACTTGTTGCCACAACTCAAGGTGAATTTTCGGGCATACAGGAGACGCTCAAGTCTTGGGACAACGGCGAATGCGCACAGTTTAATGACTCCAAGCGCATCACTGGTCCCGCATACTTTACCACCCCCTTTGAACTTGCCCCAAGTTCTACAAATGCGACTTCGAACTGGAACCAGACTACCTCGCGCAACACCAGGATGAAGAACCGGGCAGAAGGCGAGTGCCGCACTGTTCAGGTAAAGTACCTCGAAGGGTGTCCAGAGCTGGCAGTTAAATGCGGTGTCTCCGGCTACGACTTTGAGAACTACAACCCCGGAAAAGACTTTTGCCGGACCCTCGTTCCCGGCCAGCACGTCTGCTGCTCGGCCGGTGAGCTGCCAGACTACCGGCCGAAGCCGAACCCGGACGGGTCGTGCAAGACGTGGCCAGTGCACGGCGGCGATACGTGCGCCAGCATCGCCGCAGAGAATGGCATCACCCAGGAGGAAATTGCCGTCTACAACACGAAGACGTGGGGCTGGAACGGCTGCGGCACCAACATGTGGGAGGGCACCATCATCTGCCTGACCAAGGGCACGCCTCCCATGCCGGCGCCCGTGGCCAACACGGTCTGCGGTCCCCAGGTCCCCGGCACCAAGCCCCCGACCGACGGCACGGAAATTTCAAAGCTGAACCCGTGCTCGCTGAACGCGTGCTGCGATGTTTGGGGCCAGTGCGGTACCACGATCGAGTTTTGCACCGACACCGGCACCGGCCCGCCGGGCACGGCCAAGAAGGGCACGAACGGATGCATCTCCAACTGCGGCACCGATATCGTCCGCAGTTCTGCGCCAGAGACCTTTCGCAAGATTGGCTATTTCGAAGGATACAACCTCGCGCGCAAGTGCCTCAACGTGGACGCGCGGTTGATTGACACTTCCCAGTACACGCATCTTCATTTTGGATTCGGCAGCATCAGCCCTGATTACGAAGTCTACATGCCTGATGCCCTGACCGAGTACGAGTTCAACAGCTTCAAGCGCCTGACGGGCGTCAAGAGGATTCTGTCCTTTGGTGGCTGGGAATTCTCGACGAGCCCGAGCACTTACACCATCTTCCGACAAGGCGTAACCGCCGCTAATCGCCTCAAGCTGGCCACAAACATTGCCAACTACATCAAGCAACACAATCTGGATGGTGTGGACATTGACTGGGAGTATCCTTCTGTAAGTTAAACACCTTCTACAAGCTTGTTGGTCTCGCTAATGTGACTTTATCCTTGCAGGCCCCTGATATCCCCGACATTCCCGCTGGCGACAAGTCGGAAGGCTTCAATTACCTCGCTTTCCTCGCCGTGCTGAAGAATCTTCTCCCTGGAAAGTCTGTGTCTATTGCTGCGCCTGCGTCCTACTGGTACCTCAAGGGTTTTCCGATATCCCAAATGAGCAAGATTCTCGACTACATCGTTTACATGACCTACGACTTGCACGGTCAGGTATTTGCTCGCTCACATAAAAGCTACAGATCTGAGGCATTCAGAGGCTAATAATTCGTAGTGGGATTCCCAAAATCGATGGTCGCAGCCTGGTTGTTCATCAGGCATGTGTCTCCGCAGCGCCGTCAACCTCACCGAGACGGTGAATGCTCTGGTCATGGTAAGCTTCTCGCACCATGAGACACTTTTGGGTGAATGCATACAATAACAATGGAGTGTACAGATTACAAAGGCTGGTGTACCTTCCAACAAGGTCGTCGTCGGTGTCACTAGCTATGGGCGGTCGTTTGGCATGGCTGACGGAGGATGCTACGGCCCTGACTGCTTTTACACTGGTGGCCCTCTCGACTCCCACGCGAAAAAAGGCGAGTGCACCGACACGGCGGGCTATATTTCTGACGCCGAGATCAAGGCAATCATCAACTCGCCGAGCCGCGTGAACAAGAGCTTCCTAGACGGTGCCAGCAACAGCAACATCCTAGTCTACGATGACAATCAGTGGGTGGCATGGATGAGCCCGGAAGTCTTGAGCTACAGGACTGCTGTGTACAAGGCCTTCAGCATGGGTGGCACGTCAAACTGGGCCATTGACCTGGAAAACTACGTGGATCCGCCCCCGGGAATCGGGAACTGGCAGAGCTTCGTCATCAAGGCAAGACAAGGAAACGACCCGTGGGACTATGGCAAGAGGCACGGAAACTGGACCGAGATCCCGTGCGACGACCGCAGCGTGGCTGACTTGCGCGGATTGAGCCCCCAGCAACGCTGGCGGATGATGGACGCGCCGGACGCCTGGGATGACATTATTGAGGTATACAAGACGATTGACCGGAAGACGAACCGTGAGTTCTCACAGTCCGTCTCCGACACAATCCACGCTACTGAGCAGGCGCACTGCGGTAGTCTGGCTCAATGGAACAATTGCGAGTCGATCCAGCATTGTACCGACATTGTCGGCTCCGGGACCGGTCCAGCAGGCTACGAGATCTGGAACAGTCTAGTTCTCGTACATGAGGTAAGTCGGATGATTCGGTCCATTGAGTTCTCCTCGACCTTTTTAATCGGTGGCACCGACCGCTCACGACACATAGATGTATGCCTCGTTCTACAGTGCGCTCCACGACGCCGGTGCGACTACCATAACGGGAGAGATGAGAGCTTTCGTCAAGACGTTTGCCCCTGTCCCTCCGCCAAAGGACGACACAAAGTGGCTCAACATTCTTTTGGACGTGGTTGGTCTAGGATCAACACTGGTCGCTGGTCCATTCTTCAACTCTTGTGCGTTTTGTATTTCCTTTACGTTCTTTGCATAGCTGTGAAGCTTGATGATGCTAACTAAAAGTCTGCTATTTATAGTCCTGTCAAAGATGCCCTACTTTATTGCTAACGAGGCAACGGCCGCCAACCTGAAAGACACGACAATGGCACTGATTTCTGGCACCACGAGCGTAGCAAAGGATCTCCTCGACGGCAAGTCTCCGTAAGCAACTCAGCTCCCGTCTGTGAGAGCAGAGCTCTCTGGCAGCGGCCGCACAAAAGTAACTGACGCGACAAACCGAAAACTGCAGGGCCGGCAACTGGACCGAGGACAAGCAAGACTTATTTGCGGCGTACATGGCGCAGACGGTCGACCTGTGGACCGCCTCTATCGAAGGCTCGGCGAATTGGCTGTTCAACGGCTCGGACGAGGCCATCAGCGCGCTGACCACGATCATTTCGGATGGCAAGCTCATCGCCGGTAGCAAGCAGAGCATACCCAACGTCAACGACGTCACCCTCCAGTCGGCGACCGCCCTCAAGGCGAACATGGCCAAGGCCTTTTACGCGTACGCGATCCCGGCCGTGTGGGACGCCGCCGGCACGCACCCATTTGTGGTCGATTCGGGCTACGCGTGCGGCACTATCGACCCTCTCGGCACGTACATGGACGTTGACACGATGCGCCAGACCTGGTCCTGCTACGAGGACAAGCTGTACTACCTGGTCATTCCAAAGGGCGATTCCTACAACAACGTGCAGAACCCGACCGGTCCGGGGACGCACAAGGTGAGAAACAAATTTTCTGCTCCCGCTGGCATTGGGTCCATGGGCAGCGATTTATTTGGTGGCGTGAAGTTGTCCGAGCTTATTACTGGGTGAGTCTTTCTAGAGGTGGCAGGCTCGATGACCCCTCCTACGCAAGCTCTTTACATACTAAAAGCTTGTACGGAGGAGGGGAACCATGGAACCTTGCATGAGGTCATACAAAAGCAGTGGCTAATGCTCAAGTAGAGCCGTCCGCACTTACAAGAAGAACGGCAACAGCAACGGCGCGCCCCCAGCGGACCCGCGAGACAGCGTCACGACGGACGACCTGCTGAAGCAGGACATTACCACCCCCGGCTTCATCCGCATCCCCGTGTGCAGCCCCGAGATCGCCTTCAAGGCCTGGGACGGCCCCGGCGGCGACTCGCGCCTCAAGACGCCCAACTACCCGTGCGTCGCGCTCAAGCTGCCGGACCGCTGCGGCGACTCGACCTTTGTCGACCAGACGAGCGGCGCGTCGCCGCTCGTCTCCGACTGCGAGATGCTCATCAAGAACCTGCAAAACGGCGACGGCCATGCGGACCACGAGGTGGAAAACGCCATCGGCAGCCAGCACCAGCTGGACCAGTACGGGAGCTGCAAGTTTGGCGTGCAGGGCAAGGGCAAGAATGGGAACATTGACTTTCACGTCGGCGGGCAGGACATTGTGGACTTGATCCGTGACTCCATTGATCGGTTTGGCGGGAGCGGACGGGTAGGCGCCAAGGGAAGGATGAAGTGCGACGGCACAGTAAAGCAGCAGGATGTTGAGTGGGGTTTATACTAGGTTTTTCCCAAGGATCTACTTAACCAGCTAGTAAATAGAACATATACATAAGCTACTTTTATTACTCTAAGTACCCTTAAGTTTTATAACTTTATAGTCTTAAATAAATATATTTTATACTAAATCTAATTAATGTTCTTATATTTATATATACTTAGTTTTGAACAGGATATTAAGTATTTTACTTACTATTTTAATAAACAATAAAACGTTAATAAAGTTAAAACCAAAGTACTTTTTGAAATCAGTAGAGTATATCCTTCATCCCCCTTATGGCCATGGCGCTGATGATGACGTTGCTGTACTCGTCCTTATGTCGTGGTCTAACACATGCATATCGCTGCTAATATCTGCTGGTCCAACTCGTTGTCGTCCACTTCTTCCGTCTCAGTTCCCAGTATGCTTTACTGCCCACGCTGTTGACCCGTGCTCGCGTCGTCGGGGGTCAACTGCCTAGGCATATACTGCATCTTGTCTTATCTAGGCCTCCTACCGGGCCTGTCTCAATGCCGCCTTGCTGCGTGCTTAGGCGCTGCTCTCCCATACATCCCATCCATAGCCCCAATCCTCTGTTATCACACACGGTGGCCGCTTCTCGTCATTAATCTGCTCGGCGCGCTATATGGTATGTATCGTCTGCATCCGCGTTTCCTTGTATCGCCGCCATAAATTACTCTGCACCCGCGCGTCGAACGGCTGACTAGCTCTTTTACTAGCCTCCCTCCGGCTGATATCAAATATGATGGCCAAGCCGACGGTCCGGTAGTGGCATACACACTGGGCCGCCTCCATCATCCGCGTATCTTGACCCGGAAGAATTGCGCCAAAACGGAAGGCTTTTATTCAATGCGCTGCCATGATCGGTTGTGCCTCATGACATGATGGCGGGCAGTGTATTTAGCTCTCTTGTGGAACCTTCATAAGTACTCTTAGAGTAACAGTGGCTTGATTTCAAGCCACAGATAATACAAGCGCGCGGCACTTTCCAAAACCAAGTGTGGATGCTGTGAGCGCCCGTCTTGCCTGGGTGGCAGCTGGCGAGGATTTGGGAGCCGAAGCACATTGACGAGCCCGTTCAGGCCATTCCTTGCATCTCCCGAAAGTAGGCTTCCCGCCGAACTAACGAGACACGCGATCAAGGTCAGCTTTTAAAGCAAAACCACAGTGAGCACATAAAATAGCCAGTTTCGCTTGATTAAGAGAGAGGCCGAGAGAGGTAGGGCGTTCTATGGTGTCTGGCTGTGGAGGCTCGCTTTTATGGGCAATGGGGAGCGGGACAGATGTGCTCCCCATAGCAGTAGATATACCTCCCTAAACGGCATGTGGGCGAAGCAAGGTAGTACTGGCTATAACACTGGTCAAAAAAAGGCACGATCTTATAGTACAAACGTGAATTTAGAGTAGGCAGAAGAAGGTGTGAACATATACATAGCACGCGGAGTGGAGAGTTTGTTGCAGATTCGTGGAATTTAAGCCTGCACGCGTTGTCATATGCTCGCAGCACGCGCCGGCAGGAGCCGCGCTGCCGTTGGTACATCAGGATCCATCAGCTAGAAGCCTAACAATCTACGACCGAATAAGGTTCAACTTAGCGCGGTATAGCATTAGTTTAGCTCAGAATTTCATTGTTGGCTAGTCTGCAGCGGGACGGGAGGAAGCTGAAATACAAAAAAAAAGAAGAAAAAAGAAAAGGCACCAATGTGAGACACACAGGTCATTACCCATCATGTTTCTCCTGTTTACTTATCGTCGGCCGAATACGACGCAGATGGGCGCCAGTCCCGAATTACCGCCGAAGGCTTGGGCAGTGTCTCGGAATTGGCCCTCCCACGAAATTTAGCGCCATTCCTGCTTCCGAATTAGGCTCGGAGTCGATACCTAAACAACCCATATCAGCTCACTTGCTCGAAGAATCGGCACACTCAGCCTCCACACTTCCACGCCACGCTATCGAAAATTCCATGCAACTTGTATTGGACCGTGGTACAATAAGTTAAAGCCAAGGCCATGATTTGCCTTGACTCTCGATCCTTGCAGCTTGGCGGGACTTGCAGCGTTGTGTCTGTTCCACGCACTTCCGTTGTTGAATGCTCGTACCAGTACAGCTTTGTCATGGAGCTTTTGTCATCCTCTCTAGTATGGGCAAGCGATGTTAGGGAGCAGGGGTGACTTCGCGAAACTGGCTTCTCATAACAATATTTTTTTTTCGGCGGCGTGGCGATCTTTTTGTTTGGCAATCATCTGGCTGTTTGACTCATATCCGCCAAACTCCAACACGCCCTGCAAGCAGTACCCTGCAACTGTCGGCGCAAGTCCTGTCAGTATTGTCGCCAGCCCCTCTAACTTGGCAATATGCCTTGCGCTTTTCCAGACATTGCTGCTGTACGTCGTCGGGTTAAGCTGGATTCGCGTCTCTACACTAGATGGATGGGACATTTAGCGGTTGTGACATTACACAGACAGCTATGCCGTACAAGGCCATTAACACGGCCCGGACGATGCAAGAGCATGTCGCGCTGCTGGGAGGGGAGTGTGTTTACACGTCCACTGGAGTAAGAATCGCATGCGTGAATGCGCAGCAGAAAGCCCCAGCGAGACCCTGTCTTGCGAATAGTGAGACATGTACAATGCCCTATAAGGCTGTGCGCGTAGATAAGATGTTGTTGATTGGAATCAAGCTGTCTAGAACGGCTCTAGTCGTATCTCCGGTTTTCGGTGCGAGTGTAGCGGCGAAATTAAGACTGAAAGCAGTAAGTAGCTGCACAGGATAGTAGGACAAGCTTGTGTTTGACTTTTACAGAGATGTCTAGAGCCACCACCACCTTCTCGAACTACGGCTCTTTAGGTCGTTCAACTCGTCTGACAAGGTCTTTCGCTGCTGCTCGCTTATGCCGTTTCCCACGGCATCCAAGACTTTCAGGTGCTCCTTCTTGAGCTCTTCAAACCTCTCGTCCAGCTCCTTATGCCATGGGTACAACACAAACACCTGGAAGCCCAGGGCTGTGCTGGCCACCACGAAGTTGGTAAGGGAAACGGCGCGCGTGATAATCATTCCGATCGCTGGCGTGGGTGCTGATGGAAGCGAACAGAGCTTGCTATCGTGAGAATTGTTATGCAGCTTTTGAGTTTGTCTGGAAGGCCGCCGGGTCGAGGGAAAGGAGGAGGAAGATTGACCACAGAATAAGGAAAATGGAGGAAATGAAGGAGCCAAGTTTAGTTTGCGAAGACCGAGGAGGTTTCCTGGCCCCACTATCGCTTAACAAACCCTGGCACGAGACTTACGTATTGCTTGTGTAAAGGCGATGGTGGTCCGTAGAAATATAAAAATGTTAGGTGGAGTCAGTAGAAGCGTTGAAGGTCAGCCTCCCTACGCTAAACCAATATATTGTACATTTTATATGCAACTTCTGCGATTTTCGCACCGTCGGTGACCTGTTGGCGTTAGAGCAGTAGGGTAGGAAGTGCTGTAATCCGTTTGAGAGTACTGTCACAAGCCTGCATTGTAGACACAATATCACGTGATAAAATCGTGAAAACGCTGTCGCCAGCCTATTTGGCAAACTGGCCAGGTCATCTCATCGACCTGAGCGGAGGTGAACGAGCGAACCCGATGGTTTGATCGTTCAATATTGTATCTGCTGCCGCCACAATCTGTTAGCATAAGCACGCCATTTTCTTGAAGCGTTCTTTGCGATGACTAGAACAAGCACTTCTTCCCATTGCGACGCTTCGTTGAGCCCGACTGCAAGCCACTGCGGTGCGCAGTCGCGGTTTGATTTTACTCTTGCCTTTGAGCAATCTGACCTTGCGATCATTTTCCTGAGCGCCGCCATACCCCAGCTAGTCTAACTCTAGACCCAGAATCGCAACGTAGCTGGCCGGCTGCTCCACTTCGTCAAACTTGTAAGTCATCCTCCCCAACTCCATTAGACCAAGCTCCCGACTGATCCTTCCTGCTAGATCACCTGTTTCACCTTTGCTGCTCTTCACCTCTCTCTACTCGCTTGATGGTCCCTCTACCATGACCCTATTTCCTCCAGACTCTGCATTGTCTCATCCGCCCGGCGCTTAACGTCTGGGCTCGTCATTGCTGCCATCAGCTACCTTGAGCACGAGCGCGTCGTTCGGCCTTCTACCGTCCTCTGCGTCTATCTCTTACTCTCGATACTTTTTGATGCTACACAATCTCGCACCATCTGGTTGTTGTACGCCCAACAGCACACGCAACAGAAAGTCTTGCTACCTGCCCTTTTACGGCACAGCTCGTCACCAAGGTTGTCATGCTGCTTGTTGAGGCTCTCGGCAAAACGCGCCATCTAGTGGGCTCCTGCGGTTCAAGGCATGTGGCCTCGATACGGAACTTGCTCAACTGGCCGAAGGTCACATGACTGTTCTAACGACCATAGGCAACTCCTTAAGTGGTGGTCAGAGACACCGAATGATAAGCCTCTCATATGGTGCTCGATCCTGATATGTAAATTTTGACAGCGATGTACCCTACTCTATGTGGGCGGCCTTAGTAACACCCACACGGTACTTAAGTGTATTTAAACTACTAACCTATAAGTAGATAGAAGTAGGGGCGATATACTAAAACGACACTCTATGCGGGCGGCCTTAGCAACACCTCACGTGGTAGTAGTTAAGTATATTTAAAACTACCAGCCTGCGTGCAGACGTATCTAACAAGCAGGTGCGAGATGCCATAAATAACACTCTGTGTGAGCAGGCGAAACGAGACTCACGCAGCAGCCGAGTAGAAGCCACTATTCTTAAACTGCCAACCTGCAGGCCAACAAGCTAGCAAGCAGGGACGATATGCCATAATAAGACTCTGAGTGGGCGGCCTCAGCAACACCCACACGATAGTTGAGCGTGATGACGACATTCCCTCAGGTTGATCCCGAATATGGTCGCTAACCCGACGTGGCGACGGTAGTATACGCGCTTAGCTTTTCTAGTTATCCTCTTTTATCTTTTTATTAGCTACTATCGCTACACGTTATCCTTAGCGCCAGCATTACTACTACTACTATTCCCGGTCTACTCTTCTCTCTCTATTGTATTCTGCACCTTAAACTAGTGGCTATAAATAAGTGTTATAATAGTTATTAATTCTCTTAAGGAGGAAAGGAGTATAAAGGGTCTTTTGCTCTTTTTATACTACTTAGACTATAATTTCTACTATAAAGTACTTATAGACTAGTTATAGTTTATTTACACTTTATGTATTATACTATTTTTTAGAAGGGAGAGTAAGTATAGTTTAAATCCTTTATATACGCCCCCTCTTTTTATAATATAGACTAAATCCCTAGTCTATAGTTAGTCTATTTCTTAAGAAAAGAGTAAGTTTTAATATATAAAGTACTAATAAGTAGTTATTATAGTAAAATTATACTTAAAAGAAGTCTCTTAATAATAGAACTATTATTTAGATTAATTAGTAGAGATCTAACGGGCTCACCGTGAGCCAGTGAGCCAAGAAAGGATCACGACCTCAGCGTGAGCCAGTGATCCAGGTAGCACAGTAGAGGATAGGAAGGGTATATAGGGAAGGGGATTCCCAGTAGATAGCCAGACTAGATCTCTACTGATCAATCTAAGCAATAGTTCTACTATTGGGAGTAATCTCCTAAACGTGACTCAAGCTACGATACTGCTCATCTGCACCTGTGGTGCATTCAACCTGACTCACTTCCTAAGAAACAGATTTACTGTGGATTAGAGAAGAGCCACCGTTACACTAGTTTAATTATCTACTAGAAATCCCTTTGTTTATTATTAAGGATTATAGTAATCTAGTACTAATATAAAATTACTAGGCTTATAAGTAAACTATAATAATCTAAATATTATAGTAAAAAAGAAGATAAGTATATAAAGAAAAGGATTTTTAATAAATAGTTAGACTAAATCTCTATTAATTAATCTAAATAATAATTATATAATTAGACGATATTTTTAATAAAACTTTTATAATAATAACTACTTATTAGTACTTTATATATTTAAACTAACTCTTTTCTTTAAAAATAGACTAACTATAGATTTAGGGTTAAGCTACTATTATAGAGAAGTATACACTCTATTAGTGTATATACTCACCTAAATATTACTTTTATAGAAGTGTATGAGTACATAGTAAGGGCTCTAAATAAGAGGGTTTTACTATATAGATAGTCTTTATATAAACACTCTTCTATATAGTCTAATATCTAAGAGTAGAGAGAATCCTAAAAGGGCATCCTACAAGTATTTAAAAGACACTAATAGTAGCCTATTAGGTATTTATACTCTTATAGAAAATAATAATAAAGACTATACTATAGAAAGAAGCTAGCATCCCGCAAGCAAAACTGTTGCTAGAGTAGATTACAGCACATAATACGAACAGCTGGGCACGGCTAGACACCCACCACCCGCTTGTCCGCCGCCCTCTGCAGCAAGAAGACGCTAATCTCAACTGCCCATACAGGCGCCCTAAATCTCTAATCCACCTGTTCTACTGCAGCAAGACCCCCCGCACCCTCGGAGATACCTGGGTAGATACTTCTAAACCTACATAAAGCTGACTTCTATTACGCGAAGATTATCTCTAAAGTGCGAGTAGCTAAGCTAGACTCAGCATTGAAGTAGATCCAAGGGAGCTATAAGCCTCAAAGTACTGAACCACACGAACCAACCGAGCTAGGCGAGTCAACAACCGTGGGAGGAGGAGAGGGGCGACCGGAGAGGTTCAAGCTTCCCCTTCCAGACAGGGGTTGCCCAGTTATCGGCCAAGCCAAGCAAAGTCCTCCGGGCAGTAGTTCTGTGGGTCGATAGCCCCAGCCTCAGCGTTACCACTTAGAGCGATGCCCCCATGGTAAATACAGATTTGTCTCTTGTCAGATCTGGCGCTAATAGCGCCACAGTACTGCGAACGGCTGGCGGGGAAGAGATCGTAGATTTCCTAATCAATGAGCGGCTCCGTAACCGTCCTACCACCACCCACCGCCATACTTTATTTCATAGGCTGGCGGCGGCTGCGCTGCAGGAAGAAGGGCTGCAGGGAGGTTGAGTTTGTCCATGTACTGCGCTTAAACGTTCGCGTTGGCTCTATGCCGGAAAGAATTGGCACCGTGCAGTCTCATCATGTCTCTATACTACTATTCGTTAGACCAGATACTCGGTAACCAGTGAGGTGTTGACGAGATACACCCTTTCGTTCCCTCATCTGCACGAGAGTGGGTGAGGCAGAAATTACAACTGTGGCCCCGATAATGGGGAGCTACTGTAGAAGTATGCCATATTTTTGCCGGCTCCGCTGCGGAGCTGATCGATGTGGGGCTGTGACACAACCTGCTACTCTAATCAGTTGCTTTCATCTATGCTAAAGAAATGTTGTTGACCTAATAATAAAAAGCTGTAGTGAGGTTCCTGCAGCAAGAACGCGAGCAAAAGTTCTTGCCCTAGGCTAGCCATGCTGTGGGCTGCCCAGCCACTCATGACCTTTGAGAAGCCTGTCAGTCGGTCGTCGGCGGTGGCCGCAGTGCGGATCCACCCATTAGCTATGTACTCGCTTCAGCCTAGCACTGGCTTTCTTGGGCCCAACACACAACATCGAGGACAAAAGGGCGAGTTGCATAGTGTGCTGGCCAATCTTCTGGTCCGCGCCGCCCGTGTTCGACCAAATGCAGTGGAAACCCAACGCCTAGCGTGAGACGCTCCAGCGACGTTGATAGAAGCTATGCAGTATCGTTAGCGTGGTGGTGTGTACGGACAGAGGCGGGGTCTATATCGTCCCTGTCACGAGCAATAACGTCGATGTGTTGACTTTTGTTAGCACTCGCATGCTTCGCAAAACGGAACACAGACTTGAAGCGCAAATAAACAAGCGACAGGAAGCGGAGGGTTTCTTGTCTGCCCCTTGTGGCCTAAACGCTTTACGTGAACGAGGACTCAGAGCTTAAGACCCGACGAGCGGGTCCGGCGTTTTGCTAGTCGCTGGGCAGTGTGCAATATCTTGAGTTATTAGCCGACGGACGGCCTGCCGCGCTGGACCCTAGCGCCAACTTGTCCTGCGCCTATGGATGCATTGTGCGAGAAGCTAACGCCTGCGCGGGCGTAACGTCCACTACTGTCACTAGTACACTATATTAACTTTATTTGTAATAGCTAAAATATAAAGAAAAGAGTATAGAAATAAAATTTAGATTTATTTTAATATTAACTTAATATTAAAAGATCTATATAAAGAACTATAGTTTATAGAACTTATTTAAACTGTATAGAACTTAATAGTATTTATAAAAATATAAATATAATCTATTATAATTATAGAAAACTAGAATACTTTATAAATAAGTATAAGGCTGTATAGAAACTTTAGAAACTAGTAAAGAAGACTTATAGACTAAATATTATATTACATTTTTACTTTTCTTTTTTTAAAGTTATTATTATTCTTATTTATTTTAATCTTAAATTAACTCTAATTTAAATAGTAATATAATATTAGTACTAACTTCTTTTTATCTTTATATACCTATAAGTTAAATAAAATAGAACTATTTATTTATAAGTTCTAAATAAAGATAGATTAACCTTTAGCTTCACCTAAGTTTAAAGTGCCCTTTTTTAGGATAGGAGTTGTCCGCTAGACCTTTAAATATGCCCGTTAGTATTATGTACTATAATAGAGCCGTGTTAAAAGTCCTAGTAAGGTAGGCTTCGTGACATAACCCATTCATAGAGGTGTTTCGGTCGACTGTAGTATAGCCCTTCGTCGGAACTGCTACCCGTGATCAGGCAAACATACAGTCATCAGGAAGCTCTTAGCCGTTGAACACCAATGGCGGTCTTGATCCCGCAGTAGTTTAAAAGGGATATCAGTGGAACGGTCAGCGCTCTAGAAGCCACTGTCCCATCTTTGCGGTGCAAGCAGGCACTCGGCCGTTGCAAATTGGATTAGTAAGGTCGATCAAACATGTAACTACTACTTGTCATCAAATTGCGACCCATAGGGCATCCCGTGAGGTGCCAGCCGGCAAGGGAAAGAAGGGCGGGAGCGAGGTGTCAGCCCATGAAAACCATTTCTTCGGCATCCTCCGTCTCGACGCAGCAATGGAATCTTCGTTTAATACTTTAGGTCTAGCTTCATGGGGCATTGTGGAGGTAAACGACGTAAGTGTGCAGCAACGACATCTTCGCCTCGCGGTGTCGGACGGTTTCGGCGTCCATGTCGGATAACTTTGCCGACAAGAGTACTAGCTTCAGCCTAAGTGGAATACAAAGTATTGTAGGTAGTTTTTGTTTGCCTGTCAATGCAGCACGGTTGAGCCGCCTTCCATATTAAGCGGGATGTTGTCATAGGTTCTATCTAAATAGCCTGAAACTTTATCGTGTTAGTGCGGATGAATTTGCACCTTACCAAGTGCGCAGAATTTCTAGGGCCGCATTTGGCATATCCGGGCATTTACTCTAGACGGCGAAACAGAGCCCCGACCTTTGCCAATAGTTTGTCAAAGGTATGAGTTCTATGCTCATGATTTGACCTGTGAGAAATACACCGTGATTCGGTAAACAACATACTTCTCATTGCTTCTCTTACTGCAAGAATGGCAAATTTCTTCCGATGAAATGTGGAGTCGCTGGGATAGCCATGATGGAATATATAACGGTAAAGCTAACCCTCCCAAAATCATTTCAGTTGTACCTTCACGTCAGATCTAAAACAAGCCCTTTAGATGTATGCAAGTCACCGCCAAGCATCTTGAATCAAGACATCAAATTCCTCTAGCAGTTCTGAGCAACAAGACGAGGCTTATTGCAAGAAACCATCAGCTTTTTCGATGTAATGCGTTCTCACCGAGGACAGTCACTACACGCTAGCTCGTTTCTGGGATTGCTTGTGATGACGGCGGGTATCGTGGCAGCTCATTCGCGTCATGTCACTCAGCTACGAGCCGACCTATCTTCACTCGCCAATTCTTTACGATGGAACGGCAATACTCACGACACTTATGTACCTATACAACAGGCGGCTCTTTCTGCACATTCAACCCTCATTTCGGTTGCGAGAGAAGATCAGACTGCAATTCCGCAAGTTGACAAGTTTTCCGAAACCCTTGAGCGCCTCATTGCCGAGAGCCAATACCTCGTGGATTTGTCAGCATCTGCAAACTATAAGCCTGGTGCTTTAGATACCCCTATGTTTTTAACGGGGAGTGTCGACGAATGGCGATTTACAATCAACGAGATCAACAAGAAACTGGAGCTGCCCTCTACCTACCGGGCTCCGCAACCTGGACGCAGCATTGCTCGAGGCATCAACTGCCAAAGTGCCCCAGGAACTGAGTTCCGCGATGCTGTTCAAGGACCAGTTATGGTCGTGATCCCGAAAGGAACTTTCACGGCAGGGTCTACTCCTCAAGAGCAACAGCTTTGGAAGGTCCCACAAAATCGCCGAAACTTTGAGCTGCCGCAACGAAAAGTTAGCATTACCACCCCTCTAGCATTCGGCAAAACAGAGGTCACGGTAAATCAATTTGATACCTTTGTCCGTGAGAGCCACTATCAGCTGCGAGGCGGAGCACGTTGGTGGAACCCAGACAACTCTACTGCCATGGTCTTCAATGAAGACCTAAACTACACCAACCCAGGATTTACCCAGACATCAGACTCGCCCGTCGTTGCAATCAGGAGACAAGACGCCGAGGCTTACGCATCCTGGCTTTCTACCATGACCGGGGCTACTTACCGGCTGCCCACAGAGGATGAATGGGAGTGGGCCGCCCGTGGTGGTACTCAAGACGTCTTCTTCTGGGGGGACGCGATAGAGCAGGTTATCTCGTACGCCAATTCTTATGACAAGATGTCGCTACGAGTTAACCGCTTCCACTGGAACAGCACTCCTGCAGATGACGGCTTCGCATGGACTGCTCCCGTCGCTTCTTTCCAACCGAATAACTTTGGTTTGCACGACGTCACCGCAAATGCCAGGGAGTTTTGCGCAGATACCTGGATACAGGATCTTAGCGGTAGTGCCAATGATGGCTCAGTGCACAATGGTACGGCACCGTTCCCTGTCGTGCGCGGTGGCGCTTGGAATTATCAACCGCAGAATCTGCGAATCAACTATCGCAGTGCATACTTCTCTAGCGAGGTCGCTACAAATATGTTTGGTTTCCGGTTGGTACGAGAGCTCTCGTGACGGGCGGTCGACTGAGAGCGCGATTTGTGTGTTGAGATTGCTCTCCACATCTATCTCGTTCTCGTTCCTGGTGTTGGACTTGCCGCCCGACGTAACATTAGCAGCTTCGCCCAATGTTTTAGGCGGTGACACTCCATATAGTTGGCGACGTCGCTGTGGCTAGTTGACAGGCCCTGGAAGCCCGTCACGGTGAGGCTCTGTATGCCTTTACCTACAAGTCGACGCGGTAGTAGTTGTAAATGTAGTCAACCTTACATAATAGGCGCTAGCATTCCATCATATATAAAAAGAATCATAATCCTTCTCGAACTGCCCCACTACGATTTAAAAATTGCTATTATCATTCGAGTTTTGCAAATAAGATATCTAGGACATATAGCCTGTATGTTCTTAGGTCTAGATTAGCTAAGAGTTACTAAAATGAAGCTTTTAGAGAGGTTTCGTTTAGAGTAATAAAATAATAGCTAGGGAATATCTAGTAGTTAATAATAGTATATAGAGGTACTAATAAAGTACAGTAAAGTATAAACTAGAGTAGTAGAGTAGGGTTAAAAGTAGATTAAAGGGTTAAATATAATAGTATAATAGTAGGTAGGTAAAGAGAGTAACTTTAACTCTAAAGTATAAGTTTAGCTATATAGTAGAAAGTTTATATTTTAAAGTATATAGTTTATTATTTAATAAAAGGTTTACTTAGGGTTACTAGTTATTATAAATAGAGGGTGTTCTAGAGACTATTTAGATTAACTATAGATTTAAACGCTAGATTAATAATATTATAGATATACTTTAATTATAAAGAATTAGCTAAATAGAGTTTTTACTAGTCTATTACTAATCTACTACTAAAAAACCCTTAGTTTATATAGTATATTATTAACTCTATTTTAAACTAAAATATATAAACTTAGATTTCTTTTAGATTTTTCTAATAATTACTTTATAGATAGTAGGGTTCTATACTATAAAACTACTCTCTTTATAAACTTATACTAAGTATAGAGTAGTTATTCTATTATCCTTTAGTATTATAAACTAAATAAATAAAGAAGGTTATATAAATAGTCTATTATATAGCTATAATAAAGTAAAGAATATACAAGGGACTATAAACTATTTTATTACTTAAAAAGAAAACATACAAAGTAATAGAACTAGATTAGAAGAAATTAAATTAATCTAAATATCTTAAATTTTAATTAAACTAAAAGATTAAAGAGAATTAATAAAATCTAAAAATAGAATAAAAGAAAATATATATTATATTAGAGACTTTCACCCCTCCCTTAGATTTTAAAAAACCTTATAGAGTAACTTAAAGAAAATCTAGCTAATATTAATTATTTAAATAGCCTTTATGTCTAAAGATATAGAATAAGAATTAATAATCTCTTCTACTTTTTTTTATATTCTTTATAAGTCCTATAATAATAAGTAAGTCTTAATTAATTTAATAGCTTAATTCTTTTATAATATTTTATAAGAGCTTAGGCCACAGCCCAGCTAGATTGATAGCCTAGTGGCCTGAGGCACGGACCCGATAGGGGGGACTCCCCCTTATGTATAGTAGCCACTTCGTTATAACTTCCCTATCTCTTCCCTCCGTAAGAGATTTAATTTAACCTCATATCGACGCCTACTCGCAGCAGCCGTAGGGCTAGTCCTTAATATATTTAATATTTTATTTTCTTAAAAAGTTAAATTATACTTATTAATATTTATACTCCTAACTATATTAGTTTTTCTTAATAATATAATTAAGGATAAATACACTTTTTTAAAAAGATATATTACTTTAGTTAAGAGTCTTTTAGAATTACTATAAAAATAATAACTTTCTTACTTTTATTAGTTTTAGTCTATTCTTAAGTTATTTAATTTTACTTTAAAGGAGACTTAGGTTTTAGAATTTATACTACTTAGTATTATTTTCTCTTAATTATACTATAAAACTAATAAAGAGTAGATCCTATTAGAAAATTAAATAAATCCTATAAAAGTATAATAAAGTATATAGGCTAATAAAATATTTATAGTAAAATATATTATAGTAAGAAAAATAAAAGTATTATAATTCTATTCTATATATATTTATACTACTTTTAGTTAAATTATTTATAAAGTTATAGACTTTAGAATCCTAGTTAACTATAAGCCTATTTATAAGTATTTTAACTATATATTAGAGTTATAATTATAAAGATAGAGTAGTATATATAATTAGTCTATTAAGTTATAGACTAGATAGTAGGGTTTATAGATAGGGATTATATATAAGTCTAGTCTAAAAAGTAAGTATATAGAAACTAGTAACTAGAGTTAGTAGTAACTTATTACGAATACTATAAGACGTGCAGGCGGGGCTAAGTGAGGTAAGGCGAAGGCCTATCACACTAGCTACTAAAAGGATAAGAGATTATATAATCTCCTTAGGATTAAAGACTTAAGCTATTAAGCTATTAATCTAAGAATAGGATCTAGGTGTTATGAATACTATAAGACGTATAGGCGGGGCTGAGTGAGGCGAGGCTAAGGCTTGTCACACTAGCCACTAGAAGGATAGGAGATTATATAATCTCCTTAGGATTAAAGACTTAAGC
>NW_017387338.1:0-1440 GCF_001636725.1 Cordyceps fumosorosea ARSEF 2679 | reverse complement strand
AGGATTAAGCTACTATTATATTTTAATTAGTCCTATTTAGTAAGTTACCTTTAAGATTATAAGTAGTTAACCTTTATAATATCTACTACTAGTAGTAAGAACACTAATATAATAATAGTAGTTACTAACCTAATGGCTATAGATACTAATCTAGTAACTATAGTTACTAACCTAGTAGTTAAAATTATTAACCTTAACACTAAGGTTAAGTACCTTTATACACAGTTAGAGGAAATAAAGCTTAAGGCTACTATACTACCTAAACTAAAAGTAATAATACTAAAGTTTCTTAAACCTAACACGTTTAATAGAATTAGGGGAGACATTTATACCTTCTAAGCTAAAGCCTATCTTTAGAGTTAATAACTCTATCACTAAGGAATCTATAAAGATCCTTTATATAGGAAACCTTTTTACTAGTAAAGCTATAGAATAGTAGGAACTAACTCTTAGGGACTATCTTAATAATAAGAAACCTAATAATAATACTATATAAATCTTTATAAAGTATAAGAATTTTAAAGAGGCACTATAAACTATATTTAGTAACCTAAATAAGATTAGAACTATAATATATAAGCTTAAGTTATTAAGGCAGACTAGATCTACTTAGTACTATATATAAGAGTTTAAATGTATTACTAACTATATTAATTAGGATAATAATAACTAAATAGAACTCTTTTATAATAGACTAAGGGAAGATATAAAGGATAAGATTACTAAGGAAGACTAACCTAATAACTTTAATACATTTATTAAAAAGATTATTAAGATTAATAATTAACTATACACTAGGCGACTTAAATATAGAGGATAGGGTACTAGATAATAAAACTACCTATTACTACTATAGGCTAATACTAGTAGACATTATAGAGGATCTATAGCTTATAGAATACACTTAGGCCCTATAGAGCTTAATATTATATATAAGAGCTAAACTAAATCTAATAAGATATACTATAATTATAGAAAGCTAGGACACTTTATAAATAAGTGTAAGGCACCTAAGAAGTAATAGAAACTAGTTAAAGAAAATTATAGACTAAATATAATAAACTATAGTGACCTACTAACTTATAATGTTAGTATAGTTAATAGTAAAGAATATTTCTTAGACACTAATTAATAGGTAGAATATAATACACACTTAGACGAAGATTAGGACTTTAGAACCTAACTATTACTAGACGAAGAAGAAGAACTCTATAATAGAGAAGATCTAATAGAACCTCCTATAGTATCCTTTATTAGGACGCGTTCTAAGGAATTAGGATATACTAAGTTAAAGAACTACTTTATACTTTAGAAGAATGGATAGTAAGAAATTATATTAATTAAAGGCTATAAAATTATTAATCTAAAGATACTATAAGAAGTAATCTAAATAGATTAAGACTAGCCTAATAACATTCTAGAGGATCTAGAATATTTAGA
>NW_017387679.1:0-1212 GCF_001636725.1 Cordyceps fumosorosea ARSEF 2679 | reverse complement strand
TTCATATCATTTGCTTTATTGTGGGCGAAATATGCCACCGACAGCAGGCCTCGGGCTCCCGGTGGTCCCCGTACAAAGACCAGGCGACAAAAATTGCTTGCGCAATGTGCCCGCGGTTACCGCCGCGAGCGCATCACGCTAACATCATCGTGATCTCGCGGACGGATATCGATTCTGACAAATAAATGCCATCTGGCGCGCCACTGCTGCAGTTGGAGGATGATGGCAGGGAGAGGATTGCAGGGGCTGCTCGTGAGAACATGGGCGCGGCGCGCGCCCGGTGGGGGACTACTAAGCTGCTACGCTTGCACGTTTATCCTTAGAAGGCTCGATAGCATGTCTAAAAGCCTACTCTAGGGCGCCAACAGATGTAAATAATCAAATCAAATCAAAAGGTAGACAGTGTGTGTACCTTAAAATGCCGTTGTGATAGGTAGTCATGGGCTGCCAGACTGTCGTTTCAGTCCCCGCTGGTAGGGAGCTTTACAGTAGCTGTTTTCCAGAGGGGACTACACTAGTGAGAAAAACAGCTGGGGTGGGGGTGTGCACGTCTAAGCCAAAGCCATAATATAGGGGCCTGCCCGGGCCGCTGCGCCTTATGCTTTTCCTTTCCATTACTTTTCATTAAACTCGTCTTCTACTCCCAGAGCTGATGATGCAGACCGCGGTTCCTGATTTGCCGACTTGGACTGGCATCCGCGCCTGGATTGATGAGGCGGAGGCCACGCAAAAGAGAACTGGCTCGGCATGCCACATATCTTGCGCGCAGCTGCTCGCCCTCTCGCAGTTTGCCAACTTCTTTGAGGAGCCTGAGATGTCCACGGAGGAAGACTACGTCACTAAGCTGATCGGTATGACATCTCTCTGCACTCGGTTGTCGGAAAGGTGGCCTTTATCATTGTCTCCAGAGGAGCATTTCTGGCTGTGACTAACAAGTGCTTTTTAGGCCTCGCACAGAGAAGAGGGCTGGGCTTTCCCACTTTTGCAATGTATGAAGCCATCCAAGTACCCATCCAAGGTGTCTTTCGGCCCCGGTGGCGCTGTAGATGCGTTCTGGAGAGCGGGCAGAGGTTCCCACGGCCGCGTAAGGAAAAACTACCCACTCTGTTCACCGATAAGAAGGTACGCCTTCCACCATCCTCGGTTATTGCAAAAGTAAAATGTCTAAGCCCGGAAACAGAAAGCGGAGCAATTTGCGGCATTCGAAGCGTA
>NW_017387678.1:0-1214 GCF_001636725.1 Cordyceps fumosorosea ARSEF 2679 | reverse complement strand
ATAATTAATATAGTATTAAAAAAGTAACTTAATAAATTTATTATTATTTATATAAATAATATTCTTATTTATTCTAATACTTTTAAAGAGTATAAGTAATATATATATAAAGTACTATAAGTATTATAGAATAATAAACTCCTAGTTAAAAGAATAAAGAGTAAATTCTATTAATAGAAAGTTAAATTCTTAGGATATAAAATTATATTAGAATAAATTAGGATAAGTGTATTTAAAATTATAGATATTAATAAATAGTCTAAACCTACTAATATTAGAGAAGTTAAAGGATTTCTTAGGTTTATTAATTTCTACTAAAAGTTTATTTATAAGTTTAAAGAAATTATTATTCTACTAACTAACCTTATAAAGAAGGATAATAAGTTTAAATAGGTAAAAAAGGAAGCTAAAGTATTCTAAAACTTAAAGGATAAAATCCTAAAAGAGCTAGTTCTTCTTATAGTTAATCTAAGTAAACTATTTAAAGTAGAAACTAATATATTTAACTATATAATTAAAGGATAGTTTAAATAAAGAGATAATAAAAGAAAACTTTACTTTATTATATTCTTATTAAAGAAATGTAATAAACTAGAACTTAACTATAGTATAAATAATAAAGAACTTATAGTTATTATTTAAGTATTTAAAGAATAATAATACTACTTAATAGGTATAAACTATAAGGTTATAGTTTATTCTAATTATAAGAACCTAACTATATTTATAACTATAAAAGATCTAAATAAATAATAGATTTAATAGTATAAAACCTTTATAGATTATAATTTTAAAATCCTCTATTAGAAAGGATTACTTAATAGTAGAGTAGACACTCTAAGCTAATATAAAGACTTAAAGTTAATAGAAGTAATAGTTAAATACCTACTACTTAAGTATAATAAGGATAAGAACTTTATTCTAAGTACTAGAGAAATTAGTACTACCTACTAAGTTAAACTAAATAATCTATAAATATAATATATTATATTTTATATAAAGAAAGATAGTTACTTAAATAATTAAGAAATAAAACTATATATAACTAAAAGTAAGAATAACTACTTATTTAATAAATATTAGTATATTCTTAGTATACTTTAAAAATAACTTATTAAAGAAATATATAAATACTTATTATATAGACATTAGAGTATAAAGAAAATTATTAATAGATTAAGAAGATTATATAATTTCTTAGAAAGTAGAAAAAT
>NW_017387677.1:0-1214 GCF_001636725.1 Cordyceps fumosorosea ARSEF 2679 | reverse complement strand
CTTATAGGATTAAGTATTCTATTAGGGACTCTAATAGTTATATATATCCTTTCTATAATATTTCCTTTAGATACTCCTTAAGGGCTTAGTCCTATATAGGGTTCTAGGGATATACTTTATAGAACTTTAGTTCCTTACTAGGCTAGAGTTTAATCTTATAATCCTAGTGTGAATACTCTAGTAGTCCTATTTCTAGCTCTCTACTAAATAGCTTACTATACTTTAAGTATTCCTTAGGAATCTCTATTATATTAGCTTTTAGCTCTTAGGCGATTATATATAGTCCTTAAGGCTAGTTATAATTTAGGGAAGGTGCCTCTTATTAGCCACTCTTCTTTCTATAATTGTATCCTAGTGAATCCCACTAAAGTTAGTCTATTCTCTAGTTAACTTAAGGATTACTCACTTATAACTAGGGTATCCTTAATATAATATTATATTTTAAGATCTCTATAATATCTAAAGAGAGAGTGTAGTTTATACTTTAGATGGATATAGGAAGTTATATAGTTTCTTAATCTACTACTCTATAGTTATACTTAATAGTTTCTCCTTCTACGTTTATAAGTTAGTAGGGCTTATTTTTCTTTTTTTAAGGTAATTATAATTTATTAATAAGTTTTAATAAGATATAGTTTCTTTATACTCTACTATTAATTATTACCTAGATTCTTCTTCTTTTAATAAGGATATTAACTATAAGATATATAGTACTATTAATATTTATAGTATATAGAGACCTATTAGATCCCTATTAATGAATTAGTCCTAATAGTAATAATAGTTATTATTTCTTAATTCTTTAGTTTTTTCTTTAGTTACTTATTCTAGTAACTATTTATCCTATTAATATTAGTTTATTCCTCTCTTTATACGTTCTTCTTAGTGCTTATATTAGTAATAGTCTTCTAACTATTCTATAGGAGCTAGACTATAATCTAGTTACTTACCCTTTATATTAATTAGACTTAGGCTAGGTGAGTCTCTCTTTATTATACTATTTCCTCTAATTTCATACTATAAGGTTATAGTGTGGATAGTATATAGGTTTTTATCCTTAATATAATAACCTTCTTTATTCTTTTAGAGGATAAGTTCTAAAGTGTTTTTACTCTAAATCGTCTAGTAATATAGATGGGTTTCTAAATAAGGTTTATAATTAAGAAAGTATAGCTAACTTAGGAACCACTTATACTTAAGTTTCTTCTAGAGGT
>NW_017387676.1:0-1220 GCF_001636725.1 Cordyceps fumosorosea ARSEF 2679 | reverse complement strand
ATTAACCTCTTTATAACTATAATAATACTATACTAATTATAAAATTAAATATATTTATCTATACTTTTATTTAAGTATTTAGATTAAACTATATTAAAACTAGTACTTACTAAAAAACGATTTTTAAGTATTAAAATACTTTAAGCTTATATATATTTAATATAAACTTTACTAGTATTCTATATTTTATTTTCTTTATTAGGAGGTGTATTATTTTACTAAAGTTCTTTATAAACTACTAGTAGAAGCTTATAAATCTAATAAATACTTAAATCTCTTTAATAGTATAAGATTATAATTAGTTAATAATTACTTTAATATATACTAGGTCTATTTTAATCTTATTTAGTTTAATAATAAATCTAAGGAATTTAACTATATTTATATAGAATTTATATTTTTTATAGTTTAAATATAAGCCTACTTTATATAGTTTTATAAAGACCTAGTAAATATACTATATATAGTCTATAATATCCCTACTAAATACTAGAATATTATCTAAGTATACTATATAAATATAATAAATTTTATAGTATAAAGTAGTATTAATATATTCTTAGAATATAGTTAGTACTTTTATTACTCTAAATAATAAAATTAAATACTTAAAGTAACTAAAGTAGTAATAAAATACTATTTTCTATTTATCTCTTTTATATATTTTTAATTATTTATATATATCTTTTATATTTAGTTTTATATAGATTTTTACTCTTTTAAATCTATTTACTACTTTTATTATAAATAGTAAAAGTACTTTATTTCTCTTTATAATTTAGTTAAGACTATAATAGTTAATATATAAGTATAGTTTTCTTCTTTTCTTTAGTATAAATAAAATAAAAGCTTTTATTAAACTAGTTAACTATTATACTATTTTTATTTAAAGCTTTTATTTATAAATTTATATAGTTCTTTTAACTTTCTTAATATATAAGAGTAGATAAGACCCTAAAGAGACGTTTTTCTATCTTCTAGTTTAATTATATATATTAGACTATTTAATAATAATAGTCTTTTTACTTCTTTTAATAAAAAGATATTAGTAAAGTTAAAATACTCTTATAGTAGTTTTATAAGTACTTTATCTCTTATATTCTAGTTTAGTTTAATACTTACTAGAACTATTATAAATTTTACTTTTCTTACTTCTTTATAAGCACTCTATACTATATATATAATTTTAATATATTATTTATTTAAAATAATATTCTAAT
>NW_017387675.1:0-1222 GCF_001636725.1 Cordyceps fumosorosea ARSEF 2679 | reverse complement strand
TATCTAAGTAGCTATCTTTTTTAGTATAAGATATAATACATTATATCCACGTATTATCTAGTTTAACTTACTAGGTTATACTGATTTCTTAAGTGCCTAGTATAAGGTTCCTATCCTTATTAGTTTATAATAAGGGTGTATTATCTACTTATTCTTCTAACTTTAGATCTTCTCTATAGCTAAGTACGTCTACCCTACTATTTTCTAATCCTTTATAATATATAATCTTAAAGTTATAGTCTATAAGGTTTTTATACTATCTAATTTACTATTTATTTAGCTCCTTTATTATTAAGAATAATATAAGGTTCTTATAATTAGTATACACTTTAATTTTATACTTTACTCTAATAAGGTAGTGTCTTTATTCCTTAAAATACTAAATAATAACTATAAGTTCCTTATTATAGATCCTATAGTTTAACTTAGGTCTATAGAGTTTCTATAAGAAGAATATAACTAGGTGTAACTTCCCTTACTTATCTCACTATCCTAATTATCCACTAAGTGCCTAGTTAGAGGCATTAGTTTTAACCTTATAGGGTTTTTCTTAATTAGGCGTTCTTATTACTAGTTCTTTTATAACTAGGTCCTTAATGTCTTAGAATGCCTTAGCTTTAGTTTCTTCCTATTTAAACTTAGTGTCTTTCTTTATTAAGTCTATAAGGGGTTATACTATATTACTATATCCTATTAGGAATTTATAGTAGAAGTTTATAAAAGTAGTGAATAATAGGACTCCCTTAGGGTTTATTAGTGTAGGCTATTCCTTAATTACTTAGATTTTTCCTAGGCTTATATATACTTCTCTATATATAAGTATATATCCTAAGAAGTGTACTATTTATTAATAAAATTAATACTTCTTTCTTTTTACTAGGAGGTAGTAGTCTTATAGGGTTTATAGTACTTTATAGACGTGTTATTTATACTCTTTAAGTGTATCTAAGTAAATAAGGATATTATCTAAGTATATAACTATAAAAACCCCTAGTTGTTTCTATAGGACACTATTAATTATAGTTTAAAAAGTCATAGGTGCGTTAGTAAGTCTAAAAGGCATTACTAGATACTTATAGTGTCCTTTAGTGGTTTAAAACGCTATTATCCACTCTTAGCCTTCCTTTATTCGTATTAGGTTATAGGCTCCTTTTAGGTTAAATATAGTAAACCACTTAGCTTTACTAACTTTATTATATATTTTAGTAATAAGTAGTAATAG
>NW_017387674.1:0-1225 GCF_001636725.1 Cordyceps fumosorosea ARSEF 2679 | reverse complement strand
AGGCCCCTCTTTTAATCCTTAGGTTTTTATTTTTAGTCTTATTCTTTTTATTATTTCTTCTCCCCCCTCTTTAATATCTTCTACCTTATTATTACTACCTTCTTATAATAGTAGCTTAATCCTAATCTATAGTTAGTCTACTTCTTAAGTAAAGAGTTAGTTTAAATATATAAAGTGTATATAAGTAGTTATTATAGTATAAGTTATATTAGGAGATATCTCCTAATAGTAGAACTATTACTTAGATTAATTAGTAGAGATCTAAACTACCTAACTATAGAAATACCTCCTCCTTAAGTACTTATTTATCCCTCTACTATAACTCTAGATTAGAAGGCTTAACCTTTAATCCCTTAGATCCTATTTATAGATTAATAGTTTAATAGCTTAAGTCTTTAATCCTAAAGAGATTATATAATCTCTTATCCTTTTAATAACTAGTATAATAAGCCTTTATCTTACTTCTTTTAACCTTACTTATATATTTTATAGTATTTATAATATAATACTCCTCCTTTAGTAGTTTCCTCCCTTAGTAGTTTTATCCTTAAGGCTATTAAAGTAGGCTACTTAGGTAGTAGGTAGTTTTCCCTCTTATATTATTATAGTCTATTATATTTACTAATTATATTATTAAGTAGAGATTAAAATTATATTCTTAAAAGTCTAAGTAGTATAAGGCTTTATTATATTCTATCCTTTTTAATCCTTAGACTATAAAAAAGGGTTTTTATTCTTATTATTAAAAGAAGAGTATTATTTTTTATTAACTATTATCTTTTAATTCTTTTTACTATACTTAGTATATAATAGATTATTAATCCTACTATAATATATAGAGTATTTTATTAGTTTAACTTTATTAGATAGTTAATTATTATATATATTTTAAGTAAGAGCTTAAAATAATTAAAGAGAAATATTATATAATAGATATTAAGATTAAGTATCTTTAAAAATAAAAGAAATTATAATTTAAGAAAATAATATACACTATTATATATAGTATTAATAATATTAAGGAGTTAGAGTATATAGAATAAGAGGAAGTAGAATAGCTTTAAAAGATTATTAGTGTCTTTCTTACTCTATTTAAGGAGTTAGATCCTTCTTTAGTTTATTCTTTTAAAACTAAGTTTAATATAAAGTCTTTTAATAGTCTTTATAGAATTAACTAAACTACTTTTCTTTAGAGTGAAACTAGCTAAGTAGTTCTAAGTAATTA
>NW_017387673.1:0-1226 GCF_001636725.1 Cordyceps fumosorosea ARSEF 2679 | reverse complement strand
TATCTATATAATAAGTGTTTATATATTTCTTTAATAAGCTATTCTTAGAGTATACTAGGAATATTTTAATTATATATAGTTTTATTTTTTAATTATTTAAATAACTATCTTTTTTTATATAAAATCTAATACACTATATCTATATAGTATTTAGTTTAGTTTACTAAGTTATATTAGTTTTTTATATACTTAATATAAAGTTCTTATCTTTATTAATTTATAATAAAAGTATATTATTTACTTATTCTTCTAACTTTAAATCTTCTTTATAATTAAGTATATTTACTCTACTATTTTCTAATCCTTTTTAGTATATAATCTTAAAGTTATAGTCTATAAGGTTTTTATACTATTAAATTTATTATTTATTTAAACCTTTTATTATTAAGAATATTATAAGGTTCTTATAGTTAGTATATACTTTAATCTTATAGTTTATTCTAATATAATAATATCTTTATTCTTTAAAATACTAAATAATAACTATAAGTTCTTTATTATAGATCCTATAGTTTAGTTTAAGTCTATAAAGTTTTTATAAAAAGAATATAACTAAGTATAGTCTTCTTTACTTATTTTATTATCCTAATTATCTACTAAATACCTAATTAAAGGTATTAGTCTTAACTTTATAGGGTTTTTCTAAATTAAGTATTTTTATAATTAGTTCTTTTATTATTAAGTCTTTA
The DNA here is from genome assembly GCF_001636725.1 of Cordyceps fumosorosea ARSEF 2679. Lineage (NCBI taxonomy): Eukaryota > Fungi > Ascomycota > Sordariomycetes > Hypocreales > Cordycipitaceae > Cordyceps > Cordyceps fumosorosea. The sequence goes on along the minus strand of NW_017387673.1, from coordinate 537 downwards.
ATATTTTAGAAGACTTTAGTTTTAGTTTCTTTTTTTTTAAACTTACTATTCTTTTTTATTAAGTCTATAAAAGGTTATACTATATTATTATATTCTATTAAGAATTTATAGTAGAAGTTTATAAAAGTAATAAATAATAAGACTCTTTTAGAGTTTATTAGTATAAACTATTCTTTAATTACTTAAATTTTTTCTAAGCTTATATATACTTCTTTATATATAAGTATATATTCTAAGAAGTATATTATTTACTAATAAAACTAGTACTTCTTTCTTTCTACTAAAAGGTAGTTATTTTATAGGGTTTATAGTACTTTAGAGATATTTATTTATACTCTTTAAGTGTATTTAAGTAAATAAAGATATTATTTAAGTATATAACTATAAAAATTCTTAATTATTTTTATAGGATATTATTAATTATAATCTAAAAAGTTATAAGTATATTAGTAAATTTAAAGAGTATTACTAAGTACTTATAGTATTTACTAGTAGTTTAAAATACTATTATTTATTTTTAGTCTTTTTTTATTTATA
>NW_017387672.1:0-1230 GCF_001636725.1 Cordyceps fumosorosea ARSEF 2679 | reverse complement strand
AGACTAGTAATTAAGTCTATTAATATTTCTTTAAATAAATATAAAAGCACTAATAGTAGTATAAATAAACTATAAAGTTAATACATTCTAGTCTTTATTATCTAGTATATATAGTAGTATTTAATATACGTTTTTATATTTATATTCTTTTTTATTCTCTACTAGAAGAATGTCTATATAATCCTATAGAAAGTCCTATAAACTCCTTAGTACCCTACTATAAGGTTATTATAGTATAACTATAAGATCTCTAATCTTATACTAATTAGTATAAAGATCCTTCCTTTATTTACTAGTAGTCCCTATAGGTTAATTACTTATAAGATTCTATATAACTTTACTTTTTCTTTATTACTTTTATATACTACTTTCTTAGTTTAGTCTATAAAGACGTCTCTTTATTAGACTACTAATATCTACTCTTAAAGCGTTCTCTCTTCTAATAATATTACTATATAAAGTGTATAAGGTTATACTATACTTAGTTCTAGCTTATTATATTTAGCCATCTAGGCGCCTTCCTAGCTCTCCTAAGTATAGTAAGATCTTACTTTACTTATATACCTTACTAGGTTTTACTTATAAGTTTAGTATATATTCTCTTTTAGCTTATTCTATTCTACTATCTAAGTAGGCCTTCTACTAGCTCTAGTATAATAAATTCTTACTTTAATTTTCTCTTTAAATTAGTCTAAGAACTAAAGGAGTAATTATTATATATATTACTCTTTTATATTAAGCTTATAGTCTATTTATTATAAGAGTATATTAGTTAGGTTTAACTTACTTACTCTAAATGTAATTTAGGAGTTATATAGTAATAACTTATTTAATACTATAGCTTATTTAAGTAAGAGTGTTTTCTTTACTATAAGATAACTATAATTTAGGTAGTTAGTAAGAACCTTAATAGTCTCTACTAGGTATATTAGATAATACTTTTATTAATAGAATACTACTAGTATTATAAGTATTTTTATATTTAGTATCTAATATTTTAATTCTATACTCTAAAGCTTTTATAATAGAAACACTATAGGATACTATTAACCTTCTTATAACTATAATAGTACTATACTAATTATAAAATTAAATACGTCTGTCTCTACCCTTATTTAAGTATTTAGATTAAACTATATTAAAACTAGTACCTACTAGAAAATAATTTTTAAGTGTTAAAACACTTTAAGCTTATATATATTTAGTATAAACTTCACTAGTATTCTATAT
>NW_017387671.1:0-1240 GCF_001636725.1 Cordyceps fumosorosea ARSEF 2679 | reverse complement strand
CTTTAGCTTTATTATAAATATTATAGTTCTTAATAATCTTCTATACTGTTTTTTTACTTTCTAGGAAGTTATATAATCTTCTTAGTCTATTAATTATTTTCCTTATACTTTAATGTCTATATAATAGGTGTTTATATATTTCTTTAATAAGCTACTCTTAAAGTATACTAAGAATATACTAATGTTTATTAAATAAGTAGTTATTCCTACTCTTAGTTATATATAGTTTTATTTCTAAATTATCTAAGTAGTTATTATTTTTAATTTAGTATAAGATATAATATATTATATCTACGTATTATCTAACTTAACTTACTAGGTTATACTAATTTCTTATATACTTAGTATAAGGTTCCTATCCTTATTAGTTTATAATAAGAGTGTATTATCTACTTATTCTTCTAACCTTAAATCTTCTCTATAGCTAAACACGCATCTACCCTACTATTTTCTAATCCTTTATAGTATATAATCTTAAAGTTATAGTCTATAAGGTTTTTATACTATCTAATTTACTATTTATTTAGCTCTTTTATTATTAAGAATAATATAAGGTTCTTATAGTTTATATACACTTTAATCCTATACTTTACTCTAATAAGGTAGTATCTCTATTCCTTAAAGTATTAAATAATAACTATAAGTTCTTTATTATAAATCCTATAGTTTAGTTTAGGTCTATAGAGTTTCTATAAGAAGAATATAACTAAGTGTAACTTCTTTTATTCGTCTTATTATCCTAATTATCCACTAAGTGCCTAGTTAGAGGTATTAGTCTTAACCTTATAGGGTTTTTTTTAATCTAGTATTCTTATTACTAGTTCTTTTATAACTAGGTCCTTAATGTCTTAGAATACTTTAGCTTTAGTTTCTTCTTATTTAAACTTAATATCTTTTTTTATTAAGTCTATAAAGGGCTATACTATATTACTATATCTTATTAGGAATTTATAGTAGAAAATTTATAGTAGAAGTTTATAAAAGCTATAAATAATAAGACTCTTTTAGGGTTTATTAGTATAGACTATTCTTTAATTACTTAGATTTTCTCTAGGCTTATATATACTTCTCTATATATAAGTATATATTCTAGAAAGTGTACTATTTATTAATAAAATTAATACTTCTTTCCTTCTACTAGGAGGTAGTAATTTTATAAGGTTTATAGTACTTTATAAACGTATTATCTATATTCTTTAAGTGTATTTAAGTAAATAAGGATATTATCTAAGTATATAAC
>NW_017387670.1:0-1250 GCF_001636725.1 Cordyceps fumosorosea ARSEF 2679 | reverse complement strand
AAAATATAATATATTATATTTATATATTATTTAGTTTAACTTATTAGATTATACTAATTTCTTATATACTTAGTATAAAGTTCTTATTTTTATTAGTTTATAATAAAAGTGTATTATCTACTTATTCTACTAACTTTAGATCTTCTCTATAGTTAAGTATATCTACTTTACTATTTTCTAATCCTTTATAATATATAATCTTAAAGTTATAGTCTATAAGGTTTTTATACTATTTAATTTACTATTTATTTAATTCTTTTATTATTAAGAATAATATAAAGTTCTTATAATTAGTATATACTTTAATCTTATACTTTACTCTAATAAAATAGTATCTTTATTCTTTAAAGTACTAAATAATAGTTATAAGTTCTTTATTATAGATTCTATAGTTTAGCTTAAGTCTATAGAGCTTCTATAAAAAAAATATAACTAAGTATAGTTTCTTTTACTTATCTTATTATCCTAGTTATCTACTAAGTGCTTAATTAAAAGTATTAGTCTTAACTTTATAGAGTTTTTTTTAATTAAGTATCTTTATTATTAGTTCTTTTATAATTAAGTCTTTAATATTTTAGAATACTTTAACTTTAGTTTCTTCTTATTTAAACTTAGTATTCTTCTTTATTAAGTTTATAAAGGGTTATACTATATTATTATATTCTATTAGGAATTTATAGTAGAAGTTTATAAAAGCTATAAATAATAGGACTCTTTTAGAGTTTATTAGTATAGACTATTCTTTAATTACTTAGATTTTCTTTAGACTTATATATACTTCTCTATATATAAGTATATATTCTAAGAAGTGTATTATTTATTAATAAAATTAATACTTCTTTCTTTCTATTAGAAGGTAGTTATTTTATAAAGTTTATAGTACTTTATAAATATATTATTTATATTCTTTAAGTGTATTTAAATAAATAAGGATATTATTTAAGTATATAACTATAAAAACTCTTAACTATTTCTATAGAATATTATTAATTATAGTTTAAAAAGTTATAAATATATTAATAAGTCTAAAAGAAAAAGGTATTACTAAGTACTTATAGTATCCTCTAATAGTTTAAAATACTATTATCTACTCTTAGTCTTCTTTTATTTATATTAGATTATAGACTCTTTTTAAGTTAAGTATTATAAACTATTTAGTTTTACTAACTTTATTTTATATTTTTAGTAATAAGTAGTAATAAGTATTAGTTCTTAATTATAATCTTATTTAGTTACTAATAGTTAATATA